>NC_053026.1:454709308-454954343 GCF_003073215.2 Triticum urartu | reverse complement strand
ACTAAACTCCTAGATAATATTATGGTTAATTATTCTCAATGGCATACTGAAAGATCTTCTAATAAAAAAGTGCATGCGATAGAAGAAATTAATGTTTTGAGTGGAAAGATGGATGAACTTATGAAATTATTTGCTACTAAGAGTGTTTCTTCTGATCCTAATGATATGCCTTTGTCTACTTTGATTGAGAATAACAATGAATCTATGGATGTGAATTTTGTTGGTAGGAATAATTTTGGTAACAACGCTTATAGAGGGAATTTTAATCCTAGGCCATATCCTAGTAATCCTTCTAATAATTATGGGAATTCCTGCAACAACTCTTATGGAAATTATAATAAGATGCCCTCTGAATTTGAGACTAGTGTTAAAGAGTTTATGAATTCACAAAAGAATTTTAATGCTTTGCTTGAGGAGAAATTGCTTAAAGTTGATGATTTGGTTAGAAACGTTGATAGAATTTCTCTTGAGGTTGATTCTTTAAAGCTTAGATCTATTCCTCCTAAGCATGACATCAATGAGTCTCTCAAAACCATGAGAATTTCCATTGGTGAGTGCAAGGAAAGAACCGCTAGGATGCGTGCTTCCAAAGATGCCTTTATTAAAGAGAGTTCTTCCAATTGCTATGAAAATCAAGATGAAGATCTAAAAGTTATTGATGTGTCCCCTATTAAATCTTTGTTTTGCAATATTAATCTTGATGAAACTGAATATGATCTTCCTTTACCCAGAAGGCGTTCTAAAAATTCAGAGTATTTAGATCTTAATGATGAAATTGATGAAAGTGGGATTGAAATAAATAAAAATCTAGATGTTGCTAAACCCACTATATTGGATTTCAAGGAATTTAATTATGAAAGTTGCTCTTTAATTGATTGTATTTCCTTTTTGCAATCCGTGCTAAATTCTCCACATGCTTATAGTCAAAATAAAGCCTTCACCGAACATATTATTGATGCCTTGATACAATCTTATGAATAAAAACTTGAGTTGAAAGTTTCTATCCCTAGAAAACTCTATGATGAGTGGGAACCAACTATTAAAATTAAAATTAAAGATCATGAGTTTTATGCTTTGTGTGATTTGGGTGGTAGTGTCTCTACTATTCCCAAGACTTTGTGTGATTTGCTAGATTTCCGTAATTTTGATGATTGCTCTCTAAACTTGCATCTTGTGGATTCCACTATTAAGAAACCTATGGGAAGGTTAATGATGTTCTTATTGTTGCAAATAGGAATTATGTGCCCATAGATTTCATTGTTCTTGATATAGATTGCAATCCTTCTTACCCTATTATTCTTGGTAGACCTGTCCTTAGAACGGTTGGTGCGATTATTGATATGAAGGAAGGGAATATTAGATTTCAATTTCCATTAAAAAGGGCATGTAACACTTTCCAAGAAAGAAAATAAAATTACCATATGAAACTATCATGAGAGCCACTTATGGATTGCCTACCAAAGATGGCAATACCTAGATCTATCCTCGCTTTTATGCCTAGCTAGGGGCGTTAAACGATAGCGCTTGTTGGGAGGCAACCCAATTTTATTTTTATTCCTTGATTTTTGCTACTGTTTAGTAATAAATAAATTATTTAGTCTCTGTTTTGGTTGTGTTTTTTTGTGTTTAAGTAGTGTTTGTGCCAAGTAGAACTGTTGGGAAGACTTGGGGAAAGTCCTGTTGAACTTGCTGTAAAAAACAGAAACTTTAGCGCTCACGAGAACTGCTGCCATTTTTATTTGAAGAGTGCTATTTAGTTTATTATTTTTGCAGATGATTAACAGATAAATTCCTCACGTCCAGAAATTTATTTTAGAACTTTTGGGGTTCCAGATCTTGCACTAGCTACAGATTACTACAGACTGTTCTGTTTTTGACAGATTCTGTTTTTCGTGTGTTGTTTGCTTATTTTGATGAATCTATGGCTATTAAAATAGCTTATAATCCATAGAGAAGTTGGAATACAGTAGGTTTAACACCAATATAAATAAAGAATTAGTTCATTACAGTACCTTGAAGTGGTCTTTTGTTTTCTTTCGCTAACGGAGCTCACGAGTTTTCTATTTTGAGTTTTGTGTTGTGAAGTTTTCAAGTTTTGAGTGAATTCTTTTGATGGATCATGGAACAAGGAGTGGCAAGAGCCTAAGCTTGGGGATTCCCATGGCACCCCCAAGATAATCCAAGGACACCAAAAAGTCAAAGCTTGGGGATGCCTCGGAAGGCATCCCCTCTTTCGTCCACTTCCATCGGTAATTTACTTGGAGCTATATTTTTATTCACCAACATGATATGTGTTTTGCTTGGAGTGTCTTGTATTATTGTGTCTTTGTGTCTTAGTATGCCACAATCATCCTTACTGTACACACCTTTTTAGAGAGCCATACATGAATTAAAATTTTATAGAGTAGTCTATGTGCTTCACTTATATCTTTTGAGCTAGATAATTTTGCTCTATGTGCTTCACTTATATCTTTTGAGCTAGATAATTTTGCTCTATGTGCTTCACTTATATCTTTTTGGGCTAAGTAATTTTGCTCTATGTTCTTCACTTAGATCTTTTAGAGCACGATGGTGGATTTGTTTTAAAGAAACTATTGATCTCTCATGCTTCACTTAAATTATTTTGAGAGTCTCTTAATAGCATGGTAATTTGCTTAATAATAATATGCTTGGTATTCAATATTTGTGAAACTTTCTTTTGAGTGTGTTTAATACTAAGAAAATATTGAAGCATGATAATTGTTTTGAGATATGGAGGTGATAATATTAAAGTCATGCTAGTTGAGTAGTTGTGAATTTAAAGAATACTTGTGTTAAAGTTTGTGATTCCCGTAGCATGCACGTATGGTGAACCGTTATGTGATGAAGTCGGAGCATGATTTATTTATTGATTGTCTTCCTTATGAGTGGCGGTCAGGGATGAGAGATGGTCTTTTCCTACCAATCTATCCCCCTAGGAGCATGCGCGTAATACTTTGCTTTGATAACTTCTAGATTTTTGCAATAAGTATATGAGTTCTTTATGACTAATGTTGAGTCCATGGATTATATGCAGTCTCACCCTTCCACCTTTGCTAGCCTCTCTAATACCGCGCACTTTTCACCGGTATCATACACCTACCATATACCTTCCTCAAAACAGCCACCGTACCTACCTATTCTGGCATTTCCATAGCCATTCCGAGATATATTGCCATGCAACTTTCCACCGTTCTGTTTATCATGACACACTCCATCATTGTCATATTGCATATCCCGTTACACCGCCGGATGCATTCACATAGAGTCATATTTTGTTCTAAGTATCGAGTTGTAATTGTTGATTTATAAGAAAAATAAAAGTGTGATGATCATCATTATTAGAGCATTGTCCCAGTGAGGAAAGAATGATGGAGACTATGATTCCCCCATAAGTCGGGATGAGACTCCGGACGAAAAATAAATAAAAAAAGAGGCCAAAGAAGCCCAAATAAAAAGAGGCCATAAAAAGAGAAAAGGCCCAAACAAAAAATCTATAAATGGAAAAAATGAGAGAAAAAGAGAGAAGGGACAATGTTACTATCCTTTTACCACACTTGTGCTTCAAAGTAGCACCATGATCTTCATAGTAGAGAGTCTCTCATGTTATCACTTTCATATACTAGTGGGAATTTTTCACTATAGAACTTGGATTGTATATTCCAATGATGGGCTTCCTCAAATTGCCCTAGGTCTTCATGAGCAAGCAAGTTGGATGCACATCCACTTAGTTTCTTTTTGAGCTTTCGTATACTTATAGCTCTAGTGCATCCGTTGCATGGCAATCCCTACTCACTCACATTGATATCTATTGATGGGCATCTCCATAGCCCGTTGATACACCTAGTTGATGTGAGACTATCTTCCCCTCCTTTTTGTCTTCTCCACAACCACCATTCTATTCCACCTATAGTGCTATATCCATGGCTCACGCTCATGTATTGCGTGAAGATTGAAAAAGTTTTGAAAAAGTTAGAGTATGAACCAATTGCTTGGCTTGTCATCGGGGTTGTGCATGATTTAAATACTTTGTGTGGTGAAGATGGAGCATAGCCAGACTATATCATTTTGTAGGGATAACTTTCTTTTGGCCATGTTATTTTGAGAAGACATAATTGCTTTGTTAGTATGCTTGAAGTATTATTATTTTTTATGTCAATATAAACTTTTGTCTTGAATCTTTATAATCTGAATATTCATACCACAATGAAGAATATTTGCATTGAAATTATGCCAAGTAGCACTCCGCATCAAAAATTCTCTTTTTATCATTTACCTACTCGAGGACGAGCAGGAATTAAGCTTGGGGATGCCTGATACGTCTCCAACGTATCTATAATTTTTGATAGCTCCATGCTATATTATCTACTGTTTTGGACTATATTGGGCTTTATTTTCCACTTTTATACTATTTTCGGGACTAACCTATTAATCGGAGGCCCAGCTCAGAATTGCTGTTTTTTTTCCTATTTCAGTGTTTCGGATAAACAGAATATCAAACGGAGTCCAAACGAAATAAAATCTTCGGGAACGTGATTTTCTCACCGAACGTGATCCAGGAGACGTGGACCCTGCTCCAAGGAACAAAAGAGGCGGGCACGAGGGTGGGGGCACGCCCCCCCTAGGGCACGCCCCCTGCCTCGTGGGCCCCTCGTTGCTCCTCCGGCGTACTTCTTCCTCCTATATATACACATGTACCCCCAAACGATCAGAACAGGAGCCAAAAACCTAATTCCACCTCCGCATCTTTCTGTATCCACGAGATCCCATCTTGGGGCGCCAGAAGAGGGCCGCCATCACGGAGGGCTTCTACATCATCCTAGCCTCTCCGATGAAGTGCGAGTAGTTTATCTCAGACCTTCGGGTCCATAGTTAGTAGCTAGATGGCTTCTTCTCTATCTTTGAATCTCAATACAAAGTTCTCCCCCTCTCTTGTGGAGATCTATTCAATGTAACCTTCTTTTTGCGGTGTGTTTGTTGACACCGATGAATTGTGGGTTTATGATCAAGTCTATCTATGAATAATATTTGAATCTTCTCTGAATTCTTTTATGTATGATTGGTTATCTTTGCAAGTCTCTTTGAATTATCCGTTTGGTTTGGCCAACTAGATTGGTAGTTCTTGCCATGGGAGAAGTGGTTAGCTTTGGGTTCGATCTTGCGGTGTCCTTATCCAGTGACAGAAGGGGCAGCAAGGAACGTATTGTATCGTTGCCATCGAGGATAACAAGATGGGGTTTATTTCATATTGCATGAATTTATCTCTCTACATCATGTCATCTTGCTTAAGGCGTTACTCTGTTTTTAACTTTATACTCTAGATGCATGCTGGATAGCTGTCGATGAGTGGAGTAATAGTAGTAGATGCAGAATCGTTTCGATCTACTTGTCACGGACGTGATGCCTATATACATGATCATGCCTAGATATTCTCATAACTATGCTCAATTCTGTCAATTGCTCAACAGTAATTTGTTCACCCACCGTAGAATACTTATGCTCTTGAGAGAAGCCACTAGTGAAACCTATGGCCCACGGGTCTATTCTCATCATATCAATCTCCATTACTTTAATCTTGCTTTGCTTTTACTTTTTACTTTGCATCTTTATACCAAAAATACCAAAAATATTATATCTACCAGATCTCACTCTCGTAAGTGACCGTGAAGGGATTGACAACCCCTAATCACGTTGGTTGCGAGTAGCTATTGCTTTGTGCAGGTATGAGGGACTTGAGCATGGGCTCCTACTGGATTCATACCTTGGTTCTCAAAAACGGAGGGAAATACTTATGCTACTCTGCTGCATCATCCCTTCCTCTTCGGGGAAAACCAACGCAAGCTCAAGACGTAGCACTCAAATCCATATATTATTTCCCAATGATCTATGGTTATCCTATGATGTTTGAGTAGATCCGTTTTATCCTATGGGTTAATCATGATCTTGGTTGGTATGATTGTATATTTTATTTATGGTGCTGTCCTACGGTGCCCTCCGTCTCATGCAAACATGAGGGGCCCTCGCTGTAGGGTGTTGCAATATGTTCATGGTTTGCTTATTGTCAGTCTTGCGAGAGTGACAGAAACTTAAACGCGGATAGGTGGGCTATGGCGTATGGGAGTAAAGAGGACTTGATACTTAATGCTATGGTTGGGTTTCACGACCTTAATGATATTTAGTAGTTACGGGCGCTTGCTAGAGTTCCAATCATAAGTGCATATGATCATTGCGAGAGTGACAAAAACTTAAATGCGAATAGGTGGGCTATGGCGTATTGGAGTAAAGAGGACTTGATACTTAATGCTATGGTTGGGTTTCACGACCTTAATGATATTTAGTAGTTGCGGATGCTTGCTAGAGTTCCAATCATAAGTGCATATGATCCAAGTAGAGAAAGTATGTTAGCTCATGCCTCTCCCTCATATAAATTTACCGGTACTTGTTATCGATTGCCTAGGGACAAATAACTTTATTATTGACAAAAGCTTTCCACTTTCATTACCTTGCAATTTATCCGTAGTTTTATTCCCACAAAGTACTCATAGTTTTATCCTTGCAAAATAGTTTCATACTTGTTTCCGGTAAACCAAACATCAAGTGTGCGTAGAGTTGTATCGGTGGTCGATAGAACTTGAGGGAATATTTGTTCTGCCTTTAGCTCCTCATTGGGTTTGATACTCTTATTTCTCAAAAAAGGCTACAAACGATCCCCTATACTTGTGGGTTATCAGAGATGATCATGCTTTGTTAAAGTTATCGGCAACTGGCAGGAGCCTTATGGTTGTCTCTTTATTGCATAAGATGCAAGCGCCATATAATTGCTTTACTTTATCGCTATGCGATAGCAATAGTTGCAAAAGCAATAGTTGGCAAGACGACCATGTGACGACACGTTGATAAAGATCAAGATGATGGAGATCATGGTGTCATGCCGGTGACGATGGAGATCATGATGGTACTTTGGAGATGGAGATTAAAGGCACAAGATGATGATGGCCATATCATGTCACATATTTTGATTGCATGTGATGTTTATATTTTATGCATCTTATTTTTCTTAGTATGATGGTAGAATTATGAGATGATCCCTTACTAAAATTTCAAGATATAAGTGTTCTCCCTGAGTATGCACCGTTGCGACAGTTCTTCGTGTTGAGACACCATGTGATGATCGGGTGTGATAAGCTCTACGTTCACATACAATGGGTGCAAGCCAGTTTTGCACACGCGGAATACTCGGTTTAAACTTGACGAGCCTAGCATATGCAGATATGGCCTCGGAACACTGAGACCGAAAGGTCGAACGTGAATCATATAGTAGATATGATCAACATAGTGATGTTCACCATTGAAAGCTACTCCATCTCACGTGATGATCGGACATGGTTTAGTTGATATGGATCACGTGATCACTTAGATGATTAGAGGGATGTCTATCTAAGTGGGAGTTCTTAAGTAATATGATTAATTGAACTTTAATTTATCAAGAACTTAGTACCTGATAGTATTTGCATATCTATGTTGTAGATCAATAGCTCGCGTATAGCTCCCCTGTTTTATTTTTAATATGTTCCTAGAGAAAACTAAGTTGAAATATGATTGTGGAAACGATGCGGACTCGGTCCGTGATCTAAGGATTATCCTCTTTGCTGCACAAAATAATTATGTCATTGATGCACTGCTAGGTGTCAGACCTATTGCAGGAGCTGATGCAGACATTATGAATGTTTGACAAGCTTGGTATGACGACTACTTGATAGTTTAGTGCACCATGCTTTACGGCTTAGAATCCTGACTTCAAAAACGTTTTGAATGCCACAGAGCATATAAGATGTTCCAAGAGCTGAAATTGGTATTTCAGACTCATGCCCAAGTCGAGAGGTATGAGACCTCTGACAAGTATTTTGCCTACAGGATGGAGGAGTAGCTCAACTAGTGAGCATGTGCTTAGAATGTCTGAGTACTACAATCACTTGAATCAAGTGGGAGGTAATCTTCCAGATAAGATAGTGATTGACAGAGTTCTCTAGTCACTATCACCAAGTTACTGGAACTTCGTGATGAACTATAATATGCAAGGGATGATGAAAACGACTCCCCGAGCTCTTTGCGATGCTGAAATCGACGAAGGTAGAAATCAAGAAAAGCATCAAGTGTTGATGGTTGACAAGACCACTAGTTTCAAGTAAAAGGGCAAGGGAAAGAAATGGAACTTCAAGAAGAATGACAAGCAAGTTACCACTCCCATGAAGAAGCCCAAAGCTATACCCAAGACTGAAAATGAGTGCTTCTACTGCAAAGGAAATGGTCACTGGAAGCGGAACTGCCCCAAATACTTGGCGGATAAGAAGGATGGCAAAGTGAACAAAAGTATATATGATATACATGTTATTGATGTGTACTTTACTAGTATTCATAGTAGCCCCTGGGTATTTGATACTGGTTCAGTTGCTATGATTAGTAACTTGAAATAGGAGTTGCAAAATGAACAGAGACTAGTTGAGGGCAAGGTGACGATGTGTGTTGGAAGTGATTCCAAGGTTGATAAGATCACCGTCGCACACTCCCTTTAACTTTGGGATTAGTATTGAACCTAAAATAAATGTTATTTGGCATTTGCGTTGAGCATAATATGATTGGATCATGTTTATTGCAATACGGTTATTCATTTAACTCAAAGAATAAATGTTATTTTGTTTACATGAATAAAACCTTCTGTGGTCATACACCCAAGGTGAATGGTTTATTGAATCTCGATCATAGTGGTACACATATTCATAATATTGATGCCAAAAGTTGCAAAGTTGATAATGATAGTGCAACATATTTGTGGCACTACGTTTAAGTCATATTGGTGTAAAGCGCATGAAGAAACTCCATGCCGATGGGCTTTTGGAATCACTTGATTATGAATTACTTGATGCTTGCGAACCATGCCTCATGGGTAAGATGACTAAGACTCCGTTCTCTGGAACAATGGAGCGAGGCACTGACTTATTGGAAATAATACATACTGATGTATGCGGTCCGATGAGTGTTGAGGCTTGCGGCTGGTATCGTTATTTTCTGACCTTCACAGATGATTTAAGCATATATGCGTATATTTACTTAATGAAACACAAGTCTAAAACATTTGAGAAGATCAAAGAAATTCAGAGTGAAGTGGAGAATCATCGTCACTACAAGAAATATGTCAACTTGTGACCTTCTCTTAGTGACCCCAGCTGAATTGGTCGTAAATCCAAGGCCATTTCGCTTGGAAGGGCTTAAACCCTGAAATTGCCTTACACCAAATGGTCATAAAGCAGACAAGAGTGGTCGATGACCTTATTTCTACCTGATTAAGACCAATATAAATGGTTATGAGGTTGTGAACGTGGATGCATTGGTACTTATTGCTATGACTAGGCGCCACCTCATCAGTTTTGCCTATGTGTCATGTCCATGTGTCAATTTTTGCCCTAGGTTGTGAAGCAACCTATATTTTTGTCATTACCAAAATTCCCAAAAAAATCTCATAAATTATTTGGGCCATATATTCATCAATTATGTAAAAATCCTTCCTTGCCTAGTTCAAAAAATAATTCAACAATATTCATTTTCCTATTGTGTTCAGAATGGCACTTTGTGAAGGGAGTGCTATTTATATATTCTTGATTGCCCTCAAAATTTTTGGGCACTATTTCCTATCCAAATCATCGCCTCATGACAAAATTCAGCTCCATTTGCCTAGTAAATCTCCCTCGACAAATTTCCAAAGTTTTTGTCCACCTAGAAGCATTGTGAAGGAAGCACCATTTTTATATATCCAAATGACATGAAATTTATACATTTTCTTCTTATGATCAAATTATCACCCTCCTCCAAATTGCAGCTCAGTCAAATCATCTATGTGAGCCCAGGTTCAATTTATATTTTTTGGCCAGATTGGCACATTGCAAAGCATGTGTTATCTAGACCCCTCCTATTACCCTCAAACTTTTTGGGCACTCTTCCATACCCAAATAATTGCCACATGATAATATTCAGCTCCATTTTCTATGTAAATTGTTCTCAGAAAATTTCCAAAGTTTCTATCTCGAGAGAAGCTTTGTGAAGTAAGTACTAGCTACACTTACCCAAATGATCTGAAAATTTACCAGGGAATGACCATACCTATGTAACTTACCTACACCAAATTTGAGCTCATTTCATTTATCCAATTTCTCTTGCTAATTTCCCCAAGTTTCTGTCCAAAGAAGAGCATTGTGAAGGAAGTACCACTTTGGCATGTCCAAATGGTATCAATTTTCTACAGTGCTTTCCTATGCCCAAATAACCATCCTCCACCAAATTTCAGCTCAATCCATTCATTATTTTGAGCCCAGCTTCAACATTCATATTTTTGTCCAATGTGGTACTTTGCAAAGCAAGTACCACCTAGGATCCTCCTTTTGAGCTCAAAATTTGTGAAGACATTCTTCATAGTAGATGATCATCCTCAGCCAAAACTGACGCCCATTGTCCATGTGCATTTCCCGTACCGCTAATCAAACACTTGGTTGCTAATTCATCTTTGAGCATAGTTCGGTCTCCTCATGAGAATCTTATGTTGTAATTTTCTTCCTAGCACCTACCTGGGGAGTGCCCAACCCACTAGACATGCCTAGGTCGCCTAGAACGCATGGCAACGCCATGGTCACACGTTGACCACGCGGCAGGCATCCGAGTTTACGCGCTCTAGAGTTGGGGCCCTCGGCCACCGTCCAAACCTCGATGTATCGCCACCAAACCATGTATTTCTCATTAAATATATACTTATGCAGCTAGAAATGATTTTTGGAAAAAATAAAGAGCAAACTATAAGGCAGTTGCAGTTCAAATTTGACCCATTTTGTTATGAATCGACGAAATTTGTCTTTTTCACGAGAGGTGGATCAATTTTTTCTACACCCAACCATTTTGTCAATTGTGCATTAAATATGGACTAATATTTTATAAAATTGATTAGGTCCAATTTTGCAACAAATATATGGTAGGTCCTTCACACAAAAAACTCGTTTCGGGCACTCGAAAAATGGAAAAATGTATTTTCGGTGAAAAGAAAATGAAAACTCTCTTAGGCAACATTGTTTGGAATTCCAAGATGCACCCTTGTGCACATTATGAGATCATTTGAATAAACTATGCCATGAATGTGGCCATAAGATTGATCATTTGGCTTGAAAGCCATGAATCTTCACGCATGATAGCTCATTTCTGAGAAAACTTTTTTCAAATAATTGGCGTATTACAAGTTTATTATTTTTCCTGGCAACTTGGTCACATATAAAGCACAATGTGAAGGTTTTCCAATTTTTTGTTTTTTTTGAATTTTTATGCCCGTTTCAAAATGCGGTCAAAATAGCGGGCTTGACTGTTCCTAGCTAGTGGTTGAATCTTGGAAAACTTTTGATGTTTCTATGATTAAATAGATACTTATGTACCTAGAAATGATTTTTGGGAAAAATAAAGAGCAAACTATGAGGCAGCTGCAGTTCAAATTTGACCCGCTTCCTACTGAATCGGCGGAAATTTGTCTTTTTCACCAGAGGTGGATCAAGGCTTTTGACACCCAGCCATTTGTTCAATTGTGCATTAAATATGGCCTAGTATTTTATAAAATTGATTTGGTCCAATTTTGCAACAAATATATGGTAGGTCCTTCACAAAAAAAACTTATTTCGGGCACTCAAAAAATGGAAAATGAATTTTCCATGCAAAGAAAATGAAAACTCCCTTAGGCAACATTGTTTGGAATTCCAAGATGCACCCTTGTGCACAATATGAGATCATTTGAACAAACTATGCCATGAATGTGGCCATAAGATTGATCATTTGGCTTGAAAGCCATGAATCTTCACGCATGATAGCTCATTTTGGAGAACACCTTTTTAAAATAATTGCCATATTACAAGTTTATTATTTTTCCTGGCAACTTGGTCACATATAATGACACAATGTGAAGGTTTTCCAATTTTTTGATTTTTTTGAATATTTTATGCCCGTTTCAAAATGCGGTTAAAACGGCGGGCTTGACCGTTCCTAGCTAGTGGTTGAATCTTGGAAAACTTTTGATGTTTCTATGATTAAATATATACTTATGTACCTAGAAATGATTTTTGGGAAAAATAAAGAGCAAACTATGAGGCAGCTGCAGTTCAAATTTGACCCGCTTCCTACTAAATCGGCGGAAATTTGTCTTTTTCACCAGAGGTGGATCAAGGCTTTTGACATCCAGACATTTTTTCAATTGTGCATTAAATATGGCCTAGTATTTTATAAAATTGATTTGGTCCAATTTTGCAACAAATATATGGTAGGTCCTTCACAAAAAAACTCATATCGGGCACTCAAAAGATGGAAAATGAATTTTCCGTGCAAAGAAAATAAAAACTCCCTTAGGCAACATTGTTTGTAATTCCAAGATGCACCCCTGTGCACAATATGAGATCATTTGAACAAACTATGTCATGAATGTGGCCATAAGATTGATCATTTGGCTTGAAAGCCATGAATCTTCACGCATGATAGCACATTTCTGAGAACACCTTTTTAAAATAATTGCCGTATTACAAGTTTATTATTTTTCCTGGCAACTTGGTCACATATAATGACACAATGTGAAGGTTTTCCAATTTTTTGATTTTTTTGAATTTTTTATGCCCATTTCAAAATGCGGTTCAAACGGCGGGCTTGACCGTTCCTAGCTAGTGGTTGAATCTTGGAAAAACTTTGATGTTTCTATGATTAAATAGATACTTATGTACCTAGAAATGATTTTTGGGAAAAATAAAGAGCAAACTATGAGGCAGCTGCAGTTCAAATTTGACCCGCTTCCAACTAAATCAGTAGAAATTGGTCTTTTTCACCACAGGTGGATCAAGGCTTTTGACACCCAAGCATTTGTTCAATTGTGCATTAAATATGGCTTAGTATTTTATAAAATTGATTTTGTCCAATTTTGAAACAAATATATGGCAGGTCCTTCACAAAAAAGCCCATTTTTGCCACTCGAAAAATGATTAAATATAGCTAGAAAGATCAGAAATGCATACAAATTGGTGCTCATCCATAAAATGTTGTCTAACTCTAGTGAAAATTTGTGTGGTGCCCTTTTGAAAAATACTTTTGATAGCTGCTTCACAAAATCCTTTTATTTTTAGCACTTGGAAACTATTTTAAGTCACAGACTTTTCGAACCAATCAGAATTGTTCTCATGGATCACCCCCTAAGCCGATCTGAGCCATCCACACTTGGCGAATCCAACGTCTCTCACTTGGTCTCAGCAGCCCAAACAAAACCCTACCAACCCTCGGCCACCTCTCTCTCCCCCTCTCCCCGAGAACACACCCGTCGATGCCTCTCTCTCCCTCTCTCCCCGATCCAGAATCCAGATCGATGACGACGTCCCTCCGTCACTGCCACCTCTTTCCCCATCCCAGTCGCAGCGCTCACCATCCCGCCCCACCCCGTGAAACTTCCTCCTCCTCCTCTCCCGATTCCCCAACCCAAGCCCCAGCCTCACCGCCAACCAACTCCTCTCCCCCAACCCCGCTGCCGCCGGCCTCCTCTTCTCCAACCCCGGGCTCTCTCCCGTTGGCGCACCGCTACCGCCCCCACCCTCTCCCCTTCCCAAGCTACTCAGGCGGCGCCCAGATCCGCCACTGTCGTCCTCTACAACCACGCCCACACAGCGGCAGATGAAGGAGGAGTTAGTGGCGGAGCGGCGGGGCCCTTCCTCCGCCTCTGTGGTCCATGGCGTCTACGTGCCATTCCTCCGCCTCTACCTCGCCGACCTCGCCGCCTCGGTCGCCGTCGCGTCCGCCACCGACCAGAGGAACGACACCTGCGGCGCCGGGGGACCCTTCGCAACTGCGCCGGGGGAGCTCGCCGACGCAGCGACCGCAGACAAGGTAAGGGATTTCTTTCATAGATTAAGGGTAGGGTTCGGATATGGGATTGTGAATGCTGAAGGGTACTAGCTGATTGATTTGCTGGTTGAGCGCCTTGATTCTTCCTCTGGTTTGGTATGCATCACGCCTAGCCTTGGCTGTGTTGTCTATTGATCCATTGATTTACCAAGGGGTTGGATTCAGATAGACGATTGAGAATGTGGGTGGCTACTAACGCAAGTTTCTACTAGCCAGTTCCTTGTCTGTTCCACCATGTAGCAAGTACTGTTCCCCACTTGCTAGGCTGCTGTTTGTCCCTTTGCTTAATTATGTTGGGATGATTGGATGATTTGTTTCTTGATAGGGCAGATCCCTTCTCTCATTCCGTCTCTGCTCTCTTTGCTAATTATTGTGCTACTCACTTCTCTTGTATTCTATTAGCACCAAGTCTGTTACCTCTTAATTACTACTACTCACTGATGAAGCTATGTACCAAGGTTAGGGTCATAGACCTGACCTAGACAGCCTCCCCTGGGGCACCATCCCAAAACCAGAAGCATTCAAGGGATAGCATCATCCACTCGACTACGGGGCATTCCACTCGGAAGATTCAAAGTCACTCGACCACAACAATTATCACTCGACGGACAGAAGACCTAAAGTCACTCTGCACGACAACGGTCGGACGTTTACTTCATAGACTTAATTGTCACTTATTTCACTTAATTGCTAGCGTTACCAGTAACGCCCCCCTCTTGATGTATCTTAAACCCCTTGTAACGTGGGCTGGCTGGGGACTAGGCGCACTCTATATAAGCCACCCCTCTCCACTGGCACAAGGGTTCGCACCCCCTGTAAACACACACATACATAATCCAGTCAACCGCCTCCGGGCACCGAGACATGGGGCCGTTACTTCCTCCGCGAAGGTCCTGAACTCGTAAAACTCGTGTGTACAACTTCGCCATAGCTAGGATCTTGCCTCCTCATTCCTGCCCCCCATTCTACTGTCAGTCTTAGATCCACGATAGTTGGCGCCCACCTTGGGGCAGGTGTCTTAGCAACTTTTTGGTGGAGTTGCGATTTTTTCGATTCTCATCATCATGGTTTCCGCCAGCGGACTAGTTGAGGGCCGCGAGATCCGTCTCGGCGCGCTCGTGTTCATCGCCGATGACTCCGCCTGGCTTCAGGAAGCTCCACTCGACGTCGATGCGCTCCCCGTCCACGGGGCGATGCATTTTTGCGTGTGCGTCCGCGACGTCCTTCTCCGGTAGCCGTCGTCCTAGTATCGGTCGGCTCCTATGGTGTCCTCGTCCCCCGCTGTTCACCAGCGCAAGCGTTCTGGTCGGTCACGGCTTCAGTGATGGGTAAGGCACGTGGTGGCCCACCAGTCGGTCACCTCACAAGTCGCGGCAATCGAGCCTAACGAAACTCTCTACGACCTGTTTGACTGGCTCCGTCGAGACCGCATCTGAGTGCGACAGCAGCGATCCCGCGGCGGAAGTCTTGATGGTCAATGGACCACCCAGTCCTCCTGGCTTCCCCCACGACGACGGTGGAGATGGCGGCGGTGATCCGTCGTGCGTTCATGAGGTGTACCACCCGGAGCCACTTTCTTCGCAGTGGAGGGAAGAACTTCGCCGCCGCAATATGGATGCACTTCATACTCCTATCGTTGGAGAAACTCCCGAGGCCTGGGCCTTGCAGGAAGCGCGCCTGGCCAATCTGGCTGAGCGCACTCTACTGGAGAACCTGCAGCATGCACTCGACAAGTGTTCTCGGCAGCGGATCCCTGAATCCAGTCGACAACAGCTTTTTTCGCCTCAAACTCAGGTATACCGCACTCCGATCCAAAATCTCACAGCTGCAGCCCGAATAGCAGAGTCAATCCAGCCTTCCCAGTCGGAGGCAGGCAGGGGTTTGATGCAGATCCGGGCCTTGCTCCGAGCAGCTAGGGAGCAGAACACAGCAGTGTCTCAGTCGTGGAATAGGATTCATAGCAGGTCTGTGGTGGCAGACAGGGTACAGTCGGCCCACAGCCAAAGATCGCCCCGCGGCGTGAAGGACGTGGACACAGGAAAGATCACTATAGAAACCATCAGCAATATGATCACCGCCTCGGGCACGGCGACCGATGCCGAGTGCCAACGCCTCCTCCGAGGAGTGGGTCATATGTGCCTCGATCGCATGATGACGGACGCCCTCACAGCGGCGAGCGAAGAATACCAGTCGACCCAAGGGAGCCAGGCTTTGATGCAAGATCTATTCTCGTTCAAGGTTTGGTTGACAGAAACAGAGCACATAGAGAAGGCCATGACAGAGATTATCCGGCTGGCAGCAGAGTGCATGTTTCAGGTCCCGAGTGTTTCAGCAGAGCCATCAAGGCTGTAGTGATTCCTCCCAATTTTAGGTTGGCGACTGGAGTCAGCAAATTTACAGGTGAGTCTAAGACTGACACTTGGCTTGAGGACTACCGAGTGGCTGTGCAAATTGGTGGTGGCAATGATGAAGTCGCCATGAAGCACCTTCCTCTGATGTTGGAAGGCTCAGCCAGGGCATGGCTGAACCAGTTGGCACCCGGGAGTATATTCAGTTGGGAGGAACTCGCCCGAGTGTTTGTTAGGACTTTTGAAGGTACTTGCAAGCGACCATCGGGGTTGACTGAATTGCAGAGTTTTGTGCAAAAACCGAATGAAACCCTGAGAGACTATATTGACAGATGGATCATGTTACACCATACAGTGGAGAATGTGTCAGATCACCAAGCAGTTTGTGCCTTCAAGGAAGGCGTTAAGTATCGTGAATTGAATCTAAAATTCGGTCGGACAGGAGATATGTCCCTAACTCGCATGATGGAGATCACCACCAAATACGCTAACGGCGAAGAGGAAGACCGACTCCTGAGTGGCAATCACAAAATAGTCGCCCAGGAAACCGGAGGAGGGAATTCCAATCGGAAACAGAAGCGCAAGGCCAAGCCAGCTGCTCCTGGCGAGGCTTTAGTTGTGGCTCAAGGGAAGTTCAAGGGGAAGCCCAAAGGGCCCTGGAACCCCAAGAAAGTGAAAGACCAAGCCGAAAATTATGTGTTGGATTTACCATGTCACATTCATACCAAGAAAGATGAAGAGGGTAATCTCATTTACCCTAAACACACCACTCGACAGTGTCGACTCCTGATCCAGCAGTTCTGAGAGAAACAACCCAATGAGAAGGAAAAGGAGTCGGACAAGGGTGGGGATAAGGAAGAAGATGAAGATAATTTTCCCAATGTCAATTCCACTCTGATGATTTTTGCTGATGTTGCGATCAAAAGTCGATTGAAAGTTATCAACAGAGAAGTGAACATGGTTGCTCTGGCAACACCAAGTTATTTGAAGTGGTCCCAGACTGCCATCACATTCGACCAGTCTGACCATCTAGCATGTATAGCCACCCCTAGGAGGCAAGCGTTGGTGGTCGAACCAGTTGTTGAAGGTACTCGACTGACTAAAGTGCTGATGGGTGGTGGTAGTGGCCTGAATATCCTTGTAACGCCCCGAGACCGTTGCGCCAGGTGTATTCCAGTTATTCGCTGTTGTTGCCTTGTCATTTGTTTGCGTATCATGCATTTTATATCATGTCATCATGTGCATCACATTCGCATACGTGTTCGTCTCATGCATCTGAGCATTTTCCCCATTGTCCGTTTTGCAATCCGACACTCCTATGTCCTCCGGCGCCCTCCTTTTGCCTCTTTTCGTGTGCGGGTATTAAACTTTCTCGGGTTGGACCAAGATTTGCCAAGCGGCCTTGGTACACTACCGGTAGACCGCCTGTCAAGTTTCGTGCCATTTGGAGTCCGTTTGATACTCCAACGGTTAACCGAGGAACCGTAAAGGGCTCGTGTGTGTTGCAGCCCAACACCGTCCAAAGTGGCCCATTAACCCATCCAAACCCCCTCCATCCTCTCGGTCGTTCGATCACGATCGCGTGGCTGAAAACCGCACCTCATTTGGACTCTCCTAGCCCCCTCTACCTATATATATGTGTGCCTCCCCGAAATTTCGCGCAGATGAAACCCTAGCATTTTCCCTCTCCGCCGCCGGACGAGTCCTTCCCTCGCCGGACATGTCCGCGTCCACCTCTGCAGCCAATCCGGCGCCGACACGTCGCCCCGCCGGCCCTCTCTCTCCTCCCACTGCGCCAGGCCCGCGGGGCCCATCCTGCCGCCGCCTCCAACCGCGGGCGCTGCCCCGCCTGCGACCGCCCATCTCCACCGCGGCGCGCCCCACCGCCGCACCGGACTCCCCGCCGGCGACGCCACACCGCCTCCTCCGCCGGCGATCGCCACCAACCACCGCCGTGCCTGCTTCCGGCGCCGCCTCGCGCGCTGCGCTCCGGCCACCACTCGCTGTGCCGCCGCCAGTCGCCATCGCCCCGAGCGCCGCGGCACCACGAGCTTCTCCTCGCCGCGCCTCCTGCCTCACCGGCCGCCACCTGTCCCGCGTGCCTTCCCCGCCGCCGCGGCTCGCCGGGCCCAGGGCAGGCCCGCCCGGGCCCGATCTGCTCCACCGCCTCCGCCCGAGCGCGCCTGAGCCGCCCGGGATCTCCGCCGCCTGCGCCACCGCGTGCTCGCCGCCGAGCACCATCCCCGCCACCCAGCGCAGCCCGCGCCGCGCCGCTCTGGCCGCTGGCCATCGCCGCACCTCGCCTCCTCCGCCCGGCGCCGCCCCGCACCAACTCCGCCCGGGTCTAGCCAGATCCGGTCCGGCCCGACCCCGCCGGCGCATCTTCGGCCGCCTTCCCCCTCAACTCCGGTGAAAAATCCGGCGTACCTTGACATCCGCGCCAAGAGCTAACCCTAGATCTGGATCCAGCGATTGACCTCTTTTTCCACTAAGTCATTTTCTGATATATTTTATGGCGCTGTTCAACATGCCATAACTCCTCATCCGTAGATCTGTTTTGCATGCTTGATATATCAAAATGTTCATCATGATGTGCTCTTCATTTTGTTCCATTGCACCATGCTTGTTTGAGTCCATCTTGATGCTCAAATTGTTGATGCAAGAGTGCTATAAAATGTTAGGTGCTGATTCTTATTAGATTATGAGCATTTGTCATTTTTTCCATGATTATTGTGTGCTGCATATGGACTTGAGCTCTACATGTGTTTTGGGGTATGCCATTCCATCTTTATAGGGGTGTATGCCATGTATTTTTGTGATCAATGTGGTGACTAGCACAAGCATGCAAAGTAGCTCTCGTGATATTGCTAATTTCAGGGACTTAGAATTTCACTAAGTCATTTCCCTGCTGTTATTTTTATGCCATGTATTCATGTTGCTACAAAGAGATCCATGCTTCTTTTGAGTATGTTCAGTAAGGATGATTTGGACATATGGTTGTGCTCTCTCCATCCATGCCCCTATTTGCATTTATGGAGTGCCCTAGCATGACTCAATCTTGCTCTACTTTTGCTATAGAATGTTCCTGGCAGATTGTTTACGTGTTAATCAATTTTGCCAAGGTTGTTGTAGTTGATCCATGCATGATATGAGCTTCTTCTTGCTTTGGTTAGCTTCATGAACATGTATTCTTGCTGGTAGTATGCTTAGCTTGTCATGCAATGCCTTGTGTTGAGTGCATCGAGCTCGCAAACATGCCTTCATAATTCTGTTTATGCCATGCTCAGTTTTCTGCTAAGTCTGAATCTGTTAACGATACTTGCTATGTTTACATGGGTGCCATCATATCTTATGATCCTTTTTGGCTTATGGTCAGTAAGGGACTTATGTTATATGCTTTGAGTAGATCCATGCCATGCCTTGTATTGTTATGTCCTGCTCCTGTAGCATGTTGTTAGCTTGCTCTAAACATTGCTTCCTGATGTTAATTTCTAGCATGTTAGTATTTTCACTAAGTCTGTGATGAAGATATCTTTTGCACTTTTGCCATGCTTGTTTGAACCTGCTCTGGTGTGATTTAGCCGTAGCTCAGTGTTCATCTTTTGTCAAGCATCTTGAGTAGATCACTGCCATGTGCTTTGTTGCTATGCTAGAGTGAAGTAGCTTAGTTTCTTGTTGCATTCAAGATGGCATCGTGCTGTTAATCGCAGAATTGTGCCGTTCTTATTTTTGCTTGCCATTTGCAAACCGTGCATCCGATTCCGGTGATCTTTATATCGATTTTGACCGAAATCAACTCATCTTTCCAGCGGCACACTTGGTTTGCCAAGTTGGGCCCTGTTTCAATCTTTTCCTTCCGAAGCACGCATATGCATTGCTTATCACATCCCGCATATCATGGCATGTTTTGCATCATGTTGTTTGCGCATTTCACCATGATTGATTGTTGGTCCTTTTTTGCTTGTGTTCTTGATTTGGGTAGAGCCGGGAGACGAGTTCGTGTTCGAGCAACCCGTTGAGTACGCTTACGAGGATCAAGCTTATGTCAACTCGGAGAACTTTGCAGGCAAGATGACCATACCCTCGAAATCACTTCTATCTTTGCTTGCTAGTTGCTCGCTCTATTGCTATGCCGCGATACCTACCACTTGCTATATCATGCCTCCCATATTGCCATGTCAAGCCTCTAACCCACCTTGTCCTAGGAAACAGTTGTTTGGCTATGTTACTGCTTTGCTCAGCCCCTCTTATAGCATTGCTAGTTGCAGGTGAAGATGAAGTTTGTTCCTTGTTGGAACATGGATTTTGTTGGGATATCACTATTATATCTTGTCTACTTTAATGCATCTATATACTTGGTAAAGGGTGGAAGGCTCGGCCTTATGCCTGGTGTTTTGTTCCACTCTTGCCGCCCTAGTTTCCATCATACCGGTGTTATGTTCCTTGATTTTGCGTTCCTTACGTGGTTGGGTTATAATGGGAACCCCTTGATAGTTCGCTTTGAATAAAACTCCTCCAGCAAGGCCCAACCTTGGTTTTACATTTGCACTAGCAACCTATAACCTTCCCTTGGGTTCTGCAGACTCAAGGGTCATTGTCGGTGTCAAAACCGGCGGATCTTGGGTAGGGGGTCCCGAACTGTGCGTCTAAGGCGGATGGTAACAGGAGGTAGGGAACACGATGTTTTACCCAGGTTCGGGCCCTCTTGATGGAGGTAAAACCCTACGTCCTGCTTGATTAATATTGATGATATGGGTACTACAAGAGTAGATCTACCACGAGATTAGAGAGGCTAAACCCTAGAAGCTAGCCTATGGTATGATTGTATGTTGTCCTACGGACTAAAACCCTCTAGTTTATATAGACACCGGAGGGGGCTAGGGTTACACAAGGTCGGTTACAAAGGAGGAGATATACATATCCGTATTGCCTAGCTTTCCTCCCACACCAAGTAGAGTCCCATCCGGACACGGGACGAAGTCTTCAATCTCATATCTTCATAGTCCAACAATCCGGCCAAAGGATATAGTCCGGCTGTCCGGAGACCCCCTAATCCAGGACTCCCTCAGTAGCCCCAGAACCAGGCTTTCAATGACGATGAATCCGGCGCGCATTATCGTCTTCGGCATTGCAAGGCGGGTTCCTCCTCCGAATACACCATGGAAGAATTTGAATACAAGGATAGTGTCCGACCCTGCAAAATAAGTTCCACATACCACCGTAGAGAGAATAATATTTCCACAAATCCAATTTGCTGACTTGTTTTGGCAACATGACGTTATGCCATGGCCCGGTGATTATTCGAACTGTTTCCTTTAACTAGCCCCGCACATAACGCGAGGCAGTTTTTTGACACATCTTGTCAAAGCAGAGATCGTGTCCCCTTATCACGAGATTCTCATCAATACTGGCGTGGGTAACCCAACCGCGCCATCGATTACGGCGCTTCGGGGATAAGCGGGTTTTACCAGGCTAGTGGGGGCGCATAGTTTCGGCCGCCCATATAAAGGGATAAGGATTCACCTTTTCATCCATGCCTTCTTCCTCCTTTGCTCATCCATTTTTGCACACTCGAGCTCCAGCGCCCAAGTCCGCATTTCCCACCTCGACCTTCTCCAACCATGTCCGGAGTAGGAGGCAGGTGGATGGTCTCCTCCGTCACGGAGGGACACATCAAGAAGCCGAGGAGAGCCGGATACCTACCCAACGACATCGCGCACCGGCTCCCAGATGAGGGGCAGCTCATCCCCACCCCCAGGCCCCATGAGAGGGTAGTGTTCCTTACCCATTTCCTCCGCGGACTGGGATTCCCTCTCCACCCATTCGTCTGGGGGCTCATGTTCTACTATGGCCTGGATTTCCATGATCTGGCCCCAAACTTCATCCTCAACATCTCGGTGTTTATCGTCGTGTGTGAGTCCTTCCTCCGTATCAAGCCCCACTTCGGCTTATGGCTGAAGACCTTCAATGTCAAGCCAAAGGTAGTGAGCGGCCGCCAGGCGGAGTGCGGAGGCGCCATGGTGGGAAAGATGCCCAACGTCACATGGCTCGAGGGCTCCTTCATGGAGACCATAAAGGGGTGGCAATCGGGGTGGTTCTACATCACCGAGCCGCGTGACCCTAAATGGGCAGCGGCCCCCGAGTTCCGATTAAGCATCCCCACGCGGCTCACCTCCTGGCAAGAGAAGGGCCTGTCCTGGGGTAGTTCGGGAGAGCTGACCGGCCTCCAAACATGTATTCAAAACATGGTGAACAAGAAGCTCAAACTCGTCAACGTAGTCCAGGTCATGCTCATCCACCGGATCCTCCCGTGCCAACAACGGGCTTTCAACTTGTGGGAGTTCGACCCGGCCCAGCACCGAACTCTGAACAGGCTCTTCGACACAACTCACGAGGATGCCTGGAAGGTGCTATTCAAGGGTGCCGAGATTCCCCCTCCCACTACCGAGGATTGCGGATTCTGCGCGAAGTGCCAAGCCAGCGCGGTAAGCTGTTTTACCTCTCACAGGATACTTGTTTTTCATAGTTTTACTCTATGCGAGATCTAAGCTCACGTACCTTTGACAGGACTGGCAGGAGATGGTCGGACAGATCGACTGTCCGGCTCCTTTGCCCGAAGGCCCAGCAGACGCTCTCCTGATGAAGATGCTGACTTCGGCTCCTTACAAGGTGCCGGAGAAGACCAAGAAGGCCAAGGGAACCCGAAAGAGTTCCCGACGCCAGGCGTCATCAGACTCATCGTCCAATAACTCTGCAACACACTCCTCCCCCGAATACGAGGAGGAAGAAGAAGATGCTCCCCCTTCAGTTGGGGAAGACAAGAAAAGGAAGGCCGCCCCAACCGGGGGGGCCGAAGGGTCCAAGAAGGGAAGGACTTTCCTTCCGGACAGTTCCACCACCGCCGCCGAAGGCGAAGATGAGTGGTTGCTCAGGGCCAAGCCCCTGGTGAAGTCGTAAGTATTCAGATACCAGAGTAACTCATAGCATTCCTTTGTCGCACTGCTTCCCCTAATGCTGAATATGATTATGCAGGCCGCCACGAGCCCGTATCGATGTATCGTCGGACGGCTCCCTGGGATCGTCGGATATGGATAGCGATCCACTTCCAACCGCCACCTCCCCTTGCCCTGCGGATGACACCGAGGTATTGTCTCAAGAGGCACCGGGTCGAGGGGAGACAGTCCCGGAGGCGCCTCAAGGCGACCTTCCGGACTCCGGGAGCAGAGGGAGCAAGTCTCCCGAGGGCTCCGAGTTCGGCCCTCAGTCGACCACCGCGCCGGAACCCCTAGCGGTTTCGGACTCGGGTAGGCGGCCTCCTTCTAAAAGGGGCAAGAGGCCTGTGCCGGTGACCTCTGTCCATCCAGAAGCACCAGACAATCTGCTGGGAGCGCTTCGCAGCGCTTCCGTCGACAAGGAGCACCGCATTATTATGAGTGCGGTGGTCCAAAAGGTTCAGTCCGCCAAGAGCGGATTGACTGAAGCCTGTGCCAGCCTTCTAACAGGCTTTGAGGTAAGTGTTTAAAATATAGGAAAAATATTACCGCATAGACAGTAGCCCCTGATGCTCTGTTCGGTGTTCAAAAAGAAAAGCCGAATAGAGGATCAAATAATACCGGAGGAGTCTAACATAATTATGTCTATATGCGTATGCAGGCTTCGCTGCTGGCCTCAGCCGCACTGACTGCGGAGGTCACCACACTGAAGCAGGACCTCGAGGGGTCCAAGAAAGAGCTCGGCCTTGCCAAGAGGCAGCTCGAGGAGAACAAGGGTAAGTAATACACTGTCTATAGATATGTATATATAAAAGAAGATGCGATTGGAAAATGACATGATCATCGTATATTTGCCAGGGGCCACGACCGAGGTGGCGACCCTGAAGCAAGTGCTATCCAAGGCCGAAGACCAAGCGGCCAAGGAGCGCACCGAGCGGGAAAGGCAAGAGGCACGGGTGGGCAAGGTGCAGCAAGAACTCCAAGCTCTCGTGTCGAAGCATGAGGCGTTGGAGCGTGACTCGAAGACGCGAGAGTCCGAGCTTGCCGCCGCCCGTGAAAGTGCAAAGAGTGCCAAGGCCGAAGCCCAAAACGCCCTCCAGGAGATTGACGTGATGAAGAAAATAGCGGCGGGTAAGGCATTCTATATGCAAAGCAAGCATGTGAAAGTAAATTACCTATTACTTACCCGAATCCAGAGCTCTCCAGGAGCTTTCGCAGATTTGCCCCGCAGTGTGTCAGATGCCGCACAGTTTTACCAGGCCGAGGAGGGAAGCTCAACGGAGAAGCTATTCTAGTCTCAGTATACTGGGACCGAACACCTGGTGCCTATGAGCGACCAGCTGAAGCAGCTGGTCGAGCTACACAAGGCGGCCGAACAGGCCATGAAGGGCTTTATAGTCCGGCTGTGGCCTGGCGATGCCCTTCCGAATAGCTACTTCGGCCTGGTGAGGCGGCTTGTGGATGCCTTCCCACGGCTAGAAGTCGTCAAGCGGTCCATCTGCATCGAAGGTGCGCGCTTGGGCTTTTGCCCGTGTGAAGGTGCAATGGGCCAAGCTAGACGCTGTGAAGCTGATCAAGGAAGGACCGCCGCAGGGCAAGGAGCATCGCGCCCTCGAAATTTATTATGAGGGTGTCCTGAAGGGTGCCCGTCTTGTAGCGGACGAATGTCCAAAGGATGTAATATTTGAGTAAACTTGCTCGTGTGATCCTCTATGATGAAAACTTGTTTCATATGCGCTATGCAACGCTTGTTTGAATTTAAAATATTACCTTCTGTTTGGCTGTTTATCCAATCTGAGAGATGGCTAGTCCTCGGCTTCTGCCCCCATGCCGCGAGTGCTGGGGTGTTCGGGATAAACCTGAGCACTCTTGTTCCCTTTCTTGGGTCCTTCGAGGGAGGTGCTCAGCACAGCGAACAAGGCAACTAGACTAATAATGCTTTACCACTCTCACTTAGCCATATAATTCTATAATTTTAAATTTCGGCGAAGCCCCTGGTATTCGGAAGGCCGAATTCGGGGCGCGATACACGCCTTTAAGCCGGATAGGACAGGCTCCTCGCTCTAAGCGGCGTAAGTCTTCAGGGACTCGAAACCTCGCCGAACAACGACCAGTCTCTCGCCTTATCATGACAGTCAGTTTTAGCTTTCTCTACTGAGGTGCTTAGCCCAGCAGAACCGGGGCACAATCGCAGTAGGTCTCCTAGTGCTACTTTAGCCGATAGAGCGGAACGTAAGGTACCAAAACATAGGAGCCGGGTAAACCCAACATTTGACCAAAGACATGATTCGGAGCTGATACATATAATGCTATAAGTTCGGGGTGCCGCACTTGTGAAAGTGTTCAGACTTCTCACACCATAATGTGGGGTACTTAAGCCCCTGGTGTATTGGCCGTACCAAAGTGTACGGTTGCAAGGCGTCATTAATGAACACACACACACACACATATATATATAACAAGAATGCAATAATAGTCGTAATGTTATGCATTGTTTATTCAAAAAGGTGCGTTAAAGCAGAATGATACAGATAGTGCGATAAGCAAAAAGTAGGACTATGTCCCTTCCAAGGGCAAGCTGAGGAATGGTATTAAAGCAAATATTTCACTCGTTACCGTAATCCACCTGGGAGTTCCGTGGTGTGACGTAGCTTTCTGCCTCCTTGGTTGCTACATCATGTGTTCGGCAATCATGTTGCCGGACAGGGTTTCCAGAGATTAAAGTTCTGAAAGAGAAAAATAACAAAGCGGGAAGCCCCTAGTGCGGTTTAAGCCGCGTATTGGGGCGTGCCGTAGTTGTGCCCCCCTCCCCGCCTGTGCCCATGGTATTTTTAATGCGTAATTATGTACGCGTGGCACGAATTTCGCCGTCTGGCTTGGGCCGGGGTGGGGGCCGCATTGCTACGCGAGCTCAGATCGTGCCAGGCGGTCTAGTTGCCGATTACTCTGAGCGCGCTTGAAGGTGTCCGGGTCTTGAAACACCGAACTGGTGGATTACCTTGAGAGGCTGCTTTGCACTTCTACTGCGAGGGCCGCAGTGTGCTCCTCCGTGCGGAGAGAGTGCTCTGTGTTTCCATTAACTGTGATGACCCCCCGAGGTTCTGGAATCTTAAGCTTGAGGTATGCATAATGCGGTACCGCATTGAATGTCGCAAATGCGGTTCGCCCGAGCAGTGCATGATAGCCACTGCGGAACAGGACTATATTGAAGATTAATTCTTCGCTTCGGAAGTTATCTGGGGATGTGAAGACCACTTCCAGTGTAATTGAGCCTGTGCAATGGGCCTCTACACCTGGAATGACGCGTTTAAAGGTTGTTTTTCTGGGTTTGATCCTTGAGGGGTCTATACCCAATTTGCGCACTATGTTCTGATAAAGCAGGTTCAGGCTGCTGCCGCCATCCATAAGGACTCGAGTGAGGTGGAATCCGTCAATGATTGGGTCCAGGACCAGTGCGGCGAATCCTCCATGACGGATACTAGTGGGGTGGTCCCTGTGATCGAAGGTGATCGGACAGGAGGACCATGGGTTGAACTTTGGGGCGACTGGCTCCAACGCATATACGTCCCTGAGCGCACGCTTCCGCTCCCTCTTGGGGATGTGGGTTGCGTATAATCATGTTCATCGTCCGAACTTGTGGGGGGGACCTCTTCTGTCCTCCTGTGTTCGGCTGCCGGGGCTCCTCTTCGTCATCGCTGTGTGACCCCTTATCTTTGTCTTCGACAATTAACTTGCCGGCCTACTTGAACACCCAACAATCCCTGTTGGTGTGGTTGGCTGGCTTGTTGGGGGTACCGTGTATTTGACATGAGCGGTCGAGTATACGGTCCAAACTGGACGGGCCCGAAGTGCTTCTTTTGAATGGCTTTTTCCGTTGACCGGGTTTAGAGCCTTTGAATCCGGCATTGACTGCCGTATCCTCGGTATTGTCGCTGTTAATGCGGCGCTTATGTTTGTTGCGACGTGACCTGCTATTGCCGTCCTTGGTATCCGAAGTACCATGGTTCTTTGATATGTTATTACTGCGAGCCAGCCAGCTGTCTTCTCCCGCACAAAAGCGGGTCATGAGTGTCGTGAGGGCTGCCACAGATTTCGGCTTTTCCTGACCATGGTGTCAGGCTACCACTCGTCGCGGATGTTGTGTTTGAAAGCTGCTAGGGCCTCTGCATCCGGACAGTCGACGATTTGATTTTTCTTTGTTAGGAACCGACTCCAGAATTGCCTGGCCAATTCTTCTGGCTGCTGAATTATGTGGCTCAAGTCATCAGCATCTGGTGGTCGCACATAAGTGCCCTGAAAGTTGTTGAGGAATGCGGCCTCCAGATCTTCCCAATAGCTAATGGACTCTGCTGGCAAGCTATTAAGCCAATGCCGCACTGGTCCTTTGAGCTTTAGTGGGAGGCATTTAATGGCGTGTAAGTCATCACCGCGGGCCATGTGGATGTGGAGGAGGAAATCCTCGATCCATACTGCAGGATCGGTTTTGCCGTCGTATGATTCAATATTTATGGGTTTGAAACCCTCTAGGATTTTATGATCCATGACTTCGTCTGTGAAGCATAAGGGGTGTGCGGCGCTTCTGTATTGGGCTATATCGTGACGCAACTCGAATGGGTCTTGCCGCTGTGTTTGGCCCGGCCGGATTTACTTTTACTGTATCCGGCGTGACGTTTATCGTCTTGCATAGTGGCGCGCCCTCGTGATCCTAGATCAATCTTGCATGTTTTGCTTTGTCCTCCAATACGTCTCGCAGGTCTGGCGTATTTCCCCATGCCTTTTTATTTGAATGGCGTTGGGGTGCAGGCTGAGTTTTTGGCTGGAATGCCTCTCTATCGTGGCCACGAGGTGGCCGATCAGCCGCATCATACGCTTCTTCCTCCAGTCGGGGTAGCAACCTGCATTTTGGGTAATTCTTGGAGGGGCATTCGAGTTTAAATTCCTCGGCCGCCAGGACTTCAGTCCATCTGTCAGCTAGCAGATCTTGATCAGCTTGAAGCTGCTGCTTTTTCTTAAGGCTATTCGCCGTGGCTATGAGCCGGCGCTTGAAGCGCTCTTGTTCGACGGGATCCTCTGGCACGACGAATTCGTCATCGTCGAGGGTTGCCTCGTCTTCGGAGGGAGGTATGTAATTATTATCCTCCGCCTCTCCATCTGCCGCTCTCTCTGGAAGGCTGGCTCCTCCATCCTCCTGCTCTAAATCTTGCTGGAGGGGATTGTTGCCATCTTTGACACTATCCGGAGTGTTATTATCTCCTGTGCTGGTATCAACACTTTTGATTTGGCGGGACTTAGAGCGGTGCCGCTGACGTCGGCGCTTGGGTTGCTTCTTGGAGGGGTCATCCTCTGCTGTCTCATCGCCATTACCTTCTTTGGGTGTATCCACCATGTATATATCGTATGATGAGGTGGCTGTCCAATGCCCTGTGGGCAGTGGTTCCTCTTCGTCTCCCGCATCGTCGTCCATACCGTCGATGTCTTCGGAGTCGAAGTCGAGCATGTCGGTTAAGTCGTCGATAGTGGCTACTAAGTGGGTGGTGGGTGGGCAACGAATTTCTTCGTCATCCACATCCAGATCCTGCTGGACATAGTTCGGCCAGGATCCTCCTAACAAGGAGAGAGACCTTAATGAGTTCAGTATGTCGCCAAAGGGCGAGTGCTGAAAAATATCCGTGGAGGTAAACTCCATGATCGGCGCCCAATCGGATTCGCTAGGAACGGGCGCAGGCGGTTCGGAGTCCGTGGCCGGAGAAGGATCCGGTAGTCTGACAACACGGCTCTCGTGCAGGGCAAGGTCGATGTTCGGCTCGACCGCCGCTGAGGGTAAGGCCTCCGTGGCGGGGTCTATCCACCCATCCATGGATGGCGCAATCGGCTCCGAATTGAGGGTCGGAGCAGCTGCCGGTGTGATCTCCCGGACACTGTCTGATGGTAGAGCTAAATCGTACTCATCGTGACCGCATGACGCACAAGGCAGAGGCTCAAATCCGCCGAAGATCAAGTCTCCGCGGATATCGGTCGTGTAGTTTAAGCTTCCAAACCTGACCTGGTGGCCAGGGGCGTAACTTTGGATCTCCTCCAGATGGCCGAGCGAGTTGGCCCGCAGTGCGAAGCCGCCGACTACAAAAATCTGTCCGGGGAGAAAAGTCTCACCCTGGACTGCATCGCTAACGATGACCGAAGGAGCCATCAAGCCTAACGGCGACGACATAGAGGAACTCTCAATGAAAGCACCAATGTCGGTGTCAAAACCGGCAGATCTTGGGTAGGGGGTCCCGAACTGTGCGTCTAAGGAGGATGGTAACAGGAGGTAGGGAACACGATGTTTTACCCAGGTTTGGGCCCTCTTGATGGAGGTAAAACCCTACGTCCTGCTTGATTAATATTGATGATATGGGTAGTACAAGAGTAGATCTACCACGAGATCAGAGAGGCTAAACCCTAGAAGCTAGCCTATGGTATGATTGTATGTTGTCCTATGGACTAAAACCCTCCGGTTTATATTGACACCGGAGGGGGCTAGGGTTACACAAGGTCGGTTACAAAGGAGGAGATATACATATCCGTATTGCCTAGCTTGCCTCCCACGCCAAGTAGAGTCCCATCCAGACACGGGACGAAGTCTTCAATCTTGTATCTTCATAGTCCAACAATCCGGCCAAAGGATATAGTCCGGCTGTCCGGAGACCCCCCTAATCCAGGACTCCCTCAGTCATCTTTATTTGAACCTCCTGGGCCAGTGCTTCTCTAAGTGTTGGTCCAACCTAAGCGATGTCCGGCGCCCCCTGGGCAACCAGGGTCTATGCCAACCCGATGTCTTGCTCAACCGGTGTGCCCTGAGAACGAGATACATGCGACTCCTATTGGGATTTGTGGGCACATCGGGCGGCTTTGCTGGTCTTCTTTTACCCTTGTCGAAATGTCTTGTAACCGGGATTCCGAGTCTGATCGGGTCTTCCTGGGAGAAGGAATATCCTTCATTGAACGTGAGAGCTTGTGATGGGCTAAGTTGGGACACCCCTGCAGGGTTATGAACTTTCGAAAGCCGTGCCTGCGGTTATGGGCAGATGGGAATTTGTTAATGTCCGATTATAGAAAACTTGACACTTAACTTAATTAAAATGCATCAACCGCGTGTGTAGCCGTGATGGTCTCTTTCCGGCGGAGTCCGGGAAGTGAACACGGTTCTTGTGTTATGCTTGAACGTAAGTAGTTTCAGGATCACTTCTTGATCACTTCTAGTTCACGACCGAGCTTTGCTTCTCTTCTCGCTCTCGTTTGCGTAAGTTAGCCACCATATATGCTAGTGCTTACTGCAGCTCCACCTCACTACCTTTTCCTACCCATAAGCTTAAATAGTCTTGATTGTGAGGGTGTGAGATTGCTGAGTCCCCGTGACTCACAGATTACTTCAAACAGTTGCAGGTGCCGATGACAACAGTGTAGGTGATGCAACTGAGCTCAAGTGGGAGCTCGATGAAGATCTTGATCGTAGTCTTGTTTCGTTTCCAGTTGATCAGTAGTGGAGCCCAGTCGGGGCGATCGGGGATCTAGCATTAGGGGTTGTCTTTCTTTATTTGGTTCCGTAGTCGGACCTTGATTGTATTCTGGATGATGTAATGATATATTCATGTATTGTGTGAAGTGGCGATTGTAAGCCAACTCTTTATCCCTTTCTTATTCAATAAATGGGATGTGTAAAGATTACCCCTCTTGCGACATGCCTACTATGCGGTTATGCCTCTAAGTCGTGCTCCGACACGTGGGAGATATAGCCGCATCATGGGTGTTACAATCCTTTATGCTGAAACCTTGAAGGGAATGGGGATTCCGATGTCCAAGATCAGCAAAAGTAATATGAGTTTCCATGGCGTTATACCTGGCAAGAAGGCTGAATCACTCAGCCAGATCACCCTTGATGTGGTTTTTGGTGATTCCAAGAATTACTGCAAGGAAAAGTTGACATTTGAAGTAGTGGATTTCCAGAGTGCTTATCATGCTATTCTGGGTAGGCCTGCCTATGCATGTTTCATGGCTCGACCTGTTATGTGTACCTCAAACTCAAAATGCCCGGTCCCAGAGGAGTGATCACTATCACTGGCAATCTGCAGAAGGTAGAAGAGTGCTTCCAGAAGGGCTAAAAAATCGCCGATGCACAAATGGCAGCAGTCGAAATGCAAGAATACCAGAAAAATGCAAATCCGAGTGATTTGCTGCGCTCCAAGAAGCCTGCCACAGATTCTGCATTTCAGTCATCTGGTGAAACCAATCCGATTCATATCCACCCGGCCGATCCTAATGCTGCTCCTACTCATATCTCAACATCACTCGACAGCAAATAGGAAGAAGCGCTCATCCAGTTCCTCCGTGAGAACTGGGACATCTTTGCATGGAAGCCTTCTGACATGCCAGGTGTACCCAGGGGACTGGCTGAGCATCGTTTGGGAGTCGACCTGAAAGTAAAACCAGTCAAGGAACATCTTCGACGGTCCGCCGTACAAAAGAGAAAAGCAATTGGTGAGGAAGTGGCTCGGCTCCTGGCAGCTGGGTTCGTCCGCGAGATTTACCACTCCGAGTGGCTTGCCAATGTTGTCATGGTCCTGAAGAAGGACGACTCACTTCGCATGTGCATTGACTTCAAGCAGATCAATCGGGCCCGCCCGAAAGATCATTTCCCTCTCTCTGTATCAACCAGATTGTCGACTCGACTGCGGGGTGTGAGCGTTTGTATTTTCTAGATGCCTATTCTGGGTATCATTAGATCCGTCTGTGTGGTCCTGATGAGATAAAAACAGCTTTCATCACTCCATTCGGGTGTTTTTGCTATGTCACCATGCCATTCGGTCTCAAGAACGTGGGTGCCACATTCATGAGGATGATTCAGAAGTGCCTGCTCACACAAATCAGTCGGAATGTGGAAGCGTATATGGATGACATTGTGGTCAAGTCACGCAAAGGTTCTCACCTGCTAACTAACCTTGCTGAAACCTTTGCCAACATGAGAAGGTATGATATCAAGCTTAATCCGTCAAAATACACATTCGGAGTTCCTGGTGAAAAGTTACTCGGTTTTCTCGTTTCTGAACGAGGGATCGACGCGAACCTAGAAAAAGTTGGTGCCATACTCCGAATGAAGCGCCCTGTGCATGTGCATGATGTACAGAAGCTTACTGGTTTCTTGGCCTCCTTGAGTCGATTCATCTCTCGCCTCGGTGAAAAGGCATTGCCTCATTACCGACTGATGAAGAAATCTAACAAGTTCGAGTGGACTCCTGAAGCTGACGTAGCGTTTGCAGAGCTCAAAGCCCTGCTTTCCACCCAGCCAGTCCTTGCTGCTCCAATCAGTAAAGAGCCTTTACTGCTTTATATTGCAGCCACTGGACAAGTCGTCAGTACAGTACTCACGGTCAAGCGGGAAGAAGGAAAAGCCTATAAAGTTCAGCGCCCAGTATACTATGTTTCTGAAGTTTTAACTCCATCAAAGCAAAGATATCCAGATTATCAGAAGCTTGTTTATGGGATTTACATGACCACAAAGAAGGTTGCACATTATTTCTCTGATCACTCCGTTACAGTCGTCAGCGATGCACCATTGTCAGAAATTCTGAACAACAGAGATGCAACTGGTTGAGTGGCAAAATGGGCGATTGAACTCCTTCCCTTGGATATCAAGTTTGAGGCAAAGAAAGCCATCAAGTCTCAGGCAATAGCGGATTTCCTCGCCGAGTGGATCGAACAGCAACTGTCGACTCAGATTCACTCAGATCATTGGACCATGTTCTTTGATTGATCTAAGATGCTGAATGGTTCTGGTGCTGGGGTAGTATTGGTATCCCCCCGAGGCGACAAGCTCCACTATGTTCTCCAGATTCATTTCGATACCTCCAACAATGAAGCTGAATATGAGGCACTTTTGTACGGGTTGCGTATGGCCATTTCACTCGGCGTCCGTCGCGTCATGGTCTACAACGACTCAAATTTGGTGGTTAATCAAGTAATGAAGGAGTGGGATGTCAGAAGCCCGGCTATGACTGGCTACTGCAATGCAATGAGAAAGTTAGAGAAGAAGTTTGAGGGGTTTAGAGCTCCATCACATACCCCGATTGAAAAATCAAGCAGCGGAGGATTTGGCGAAGATAGGTTCCAAGAGAGAAGCCATTCCCAGTAATGTGTTTTTGGAACATATTCATACACCTTCAGTTCAGGAAGATCCTTTCACTGAAGAGTCCCCACAACCAAAGAGCGCCACTGATCCGACTGAAGTCGAAGTCCTGGCTGTGGTCGACTTGATCATGGAGGTTTTGGTCATCACTCCTGACTGGACAGTGCCGTATATCGCGTACATCCTTAGAAAGGAAATCCCAGAAGACAAAGAAGAGGCCCGACAGATCGTCCGCCGATCTAACACCTTTACTGTGATAAGAGGGCAGCTGTTCAGAGAAAGTGTAACTGGAGTCAGCCAGAAATGCATAACACTGGAAGAAGGTCGGTGGGCCTCAACGACATCCACTCGGGGACCTTTGGTCACCATGCATCCTCTCGGACCATCGTGGCCAAAGCATACCGAGCAGGATTTTATTGGCGACGAGAAAATGAGATGGCACAAGAAATAGTCGACAGACGTGAAGGTTGCCAGTTTTACTCCAACATGTCTCACAAGCCTGCTTCAGCCCTGAAGACCATTCCACTCGTCTGGCCCTTCGCTGTTTGGGGTTTGGACATGGTGGGACCTCTGAGAACGGGTAGGAGCGGCTTCACTCATGTACTCATGGCAGTCGACAAGTTCACCAAATGGATTGAAGCCAAACCTATCAAAAGTCTTGAAGCCAGTACCGCGGTCAGTTTCATCAGAGAGTTAACATTCAGATATGGTGTTCAGCACAACATCATCACTGACAATGGGTCGAACTTCGATTCCGATGAGTTCAGAGCCTTCTGCGCTTCCCAAGGCACTCGGGTCGACTACGGTTCAATCGCCCATCCTTAGTCGAATGGACAAGCTGAAAGAGCAAATGGATTGATTCTCAAAGGACTGAAACCCCGACTGATGTGTGATCTCAAGCATGCAGTAGGCGCCTGGGTCGATGAACTTCTGTCAGTACTTTCGGGCTTGAGGACAACTCCTAATCGGTCGACTGGCCGAACTCCATTCTTCCTGGTCTATGGAGCTAAAGCTGTTCTTCCGAGTGACTTGCTTCACAATGCACCCAGAGTCGAGCTTTTCTCAAAAGATGAAGCAGAACAGGCTCGGCAAGACGTGGTTGATCTCCTGGAAGAGGAAAGAGAGATGGCTCTGATCTGGTCAACCATTTATCAGCAAGACCTGCGTCGATTCCATGCCAGAAACGTGAGGGGTCGAGCATTTCAAGAAGGAGACTTGGTTCTTCGAGTGGATCAGCAGAAACCACACAAGCTCGCTCCTACTTGGGAAGGCCCCTTCATTATCACCAGAGTGCTCCACAACGGAGCATACCACTTATACAACGTCGAGCACAAGAAAGACGAGCCACACGCTTGGAACGCAGAGCTCCTCCACCCCTTTTACACTTAAGCATTCAGACTATTGAGATGTAATAAGAAATACCCTTTAGTTTGATTATCAAAGGCACAGTTTTGTAGTCTCTTAAATGATTTTTGTTCCTTTTTTATATGTTCTAAATCCCCCAGTGGGTGCCTTAGATGCGAATCCATTTCGCCTAAGTTTAACAAATCCTACCGAGTGATGAGCAAGCCTCTTACTCGGGGGCTTAGCTGCGAATCCGTTTCGCCTAAGTTTGAAAAATCCTACCGAGTGGTGAGCAAGAATCTCACTCGAGGGCTTAGCTGCAGTCCAGTACTCACCTACGTTTAAAAATCCTACCGAGTGGTGAGCAAGCCACTCACTCGGAGGCTTAGCTGCAGTCCAATACTCACCTAAGTTTAAAAAATCCTACCGAGTGGTGAGCAAGCCTCTCACTCGGGGGCTTAGCTGCAGTCCAGTACTCGCCTAAGTTTAAAAAATCCTACCGAGTGGTGAGTAAGCCTCTCACTCGGGGGATTGGCTGCAGTAAAGTACTCGCCTAAGTTTAAAAAATCCTACCGAGTGGTGAGCAACCCTCTCACTCGGGGGCTTAGCTGCAGTCCAGTACTCGCCTAAGTTTAAAAAATCCTACCGAGTGGTGAGCAACCCTCTCACTTGGAGGCTTAGCTGCAGTCCAGTACTCTCCTAAGTTTGAAAAATCCTACCGAGTGGTGAGCAACCCTCTCACTCGGGGGCTTAGCTGCAGTCCAGTACTCGCCTAAGTTTAAAAAATCCTATTGAGTGGTGAGCAACCCTCTCACTCGGAGGCTTAGCTGCAGTCCAGTACTCGCCTAAGTTTGAAAAATCCTACTAAGTGGTGAGCAACCCTCTCACTCGGAGGCTTAGCTGTAGTCCAGTATTCGCCTAAGTTTAGAAAATCCTACCGAGTGATGAGCAACCCTCACACTCGGGGGCTTAACTGTAGTCCAGTACTCGCCTAAGTTTGAAACACATCCCCTTCTGCAAGGACGATGAGGTACAGGTCGACTGCAACCTTTCTCTTCGGAGCTGCGCCTCAAGTACAATGTGCGCTCCATCCCCATCCGCAAGGACGACGAGGTGCAGGTCGACTGCAACCTTCTCTTCGGAGCTGCGCCACAAATACAATGTGCACTCCATCCTCATCCGCAAGGACGATGAGGTGCAGGTCGACTGCAACCTTCTCTTCGGAGCTACGCCACAAATACAATGTGCGCTCCATCCTCATCTGCAAGGACGATGAAGTGCAGGTCGACTGGGACATCTTCCTCAGAACTGTATCTCAAGTACAAAGAATATTCCGAGTGAAGAACAAGTTCCACTCGAAGGCAAACGCAAGCACATTCAGAAGATAAACCAAGTTCAGATAAATCCTAAAGTTCCAGAACGAAGATAAAAGTACTCGGGCATCAGACCCGAAGGAGTTTAACGGTTACAAAATCACTCGGCATTCCGAGGAAAATTTAAGGCGAGGTATAAATTTTGTTCACTCCGTAGGAGGAGGGATTGAAGGCTCGACGAACTCGTCCAGATTAATTCCGTCGGCAATCTGAGTGGCAGCAGCAATGAAGATTTCCATGAAGGATTGGAAGTCATGCCTTTTGGTGTTGGCAACCTTGATCGCCGCCAGCTTCTCTTCTCGAGCTTGTTTGTAGTGGACCCTAACCAGCAACAGAGCCACGTCAGCACCGCATCGGCCAAAAGACTTCTTCCATTCCTGCACTCGACCAAGAACCTCATTGAGCCGAGTCATCAGAGACTCGAGGTCATTTTTGAAATGTTGCCCTTGGACAGAGTGATGTATCAATGCGCGACACCGCCACCTTTAGGCAAGCAAGATAGCTTGTAACGCTGGCAACACGAGATTCCAGTCGGAGCACGTTCATGGCAGCCTCATCGCCGACTGGAGAAAGGATAGGGTCCAAGCAGTGAATCAGTCGGATAAAGAAAAGTACCTTCGAGCATAAGGAAGAGCTTCTTGGCGAGTGCTTTCAGATAAGCTTCCAGGTCGTTTCTCCTATGAGACATGCTTTCTAGTTGCTCGTTTAGAGTCACCTTATCCTTCTTCAGACGAGTCGCCTCTCGGTTGGACTCGGTAAGAGACGTCTTCAGCTTGGCGATTTCCTCCTCTAGCGCACCGATCGAAGCCAACTTTTTTTCAGCAAGTGCAGTCTTCTCCTGAGCCTCCTTTTGCGCAGCTGCAAGATTGAGGTCCTTCTTCGCCAGAGCCAGCCTCATTTTCTCTGCAAGATATACAATCGGGTCAGACAGAAGAACAAAGAGATAACTAAAGTCAAAATAAATAGTCGACATGTCGTTACCTTCCATACCAGCCACTTCATCTTTAGCCTTTTTCAAGTTCTGATGGGCCAGCTCCAAGTCAAGGTTGAGTTGTCTCTGTTTTTCCTCGAATTCAGTGAACTTGGAGATAAGCGCACATGATTTCTACAATGAGAAAAAGACATGTCAATGGACAAGATCAAAGATCATTTACTTCCGAGTGAATAAAACTTTAAGACTACTTCAGAATCAAACATTCTACAGTAGTCTTGGGGATTACACCCAGTGGGTGCACTTATCGTGCCCCCACTAATTTAGATTCCACTCGACATGGTCCACCCAGACCGAGTAGAAAAAAAGAGAGAGACCCCAACCGACTGCCAGCAGTCGACTGCGGTCTTGGGGACTACACCTAGTGGGTGCACTTAGCGTGCCCCCACTGGTTCATATTCTGCTCGACATGGTCCGCCCAGACCGAGTGGAAGAGTGAAAACAACAAAGATGCCACACACCCAGTGGGTGCGCAGAGGCGAAGTGCAGGATAACAAGAAATTGCAGGGAGAAAGGTTTTCAGGTAGCATATCCTAACAGAACAAGTTCAGTCGGAAGCCAACTTACCTGGGCATTGGCTCGAAGGGCCACGCTGGCGTCGTAAGCAGCCTGACTGTTTTCGTGCACCACCTTCACTCGCTCCATCATTAGGCCAGCTTGGCGAATGGCTTCTATAGCGGCGTCTGCCTGGCTTTCCGGAATGTGATGAGTAGTGAAGAATGGGACTGACGGTCCAGACGCAGCAGCTTGAAGTTCTAAGGCATGAAGTTGGACGGTGGAAGCAAGCACTGGTACAGTCGATGATGTGGGGCGTTCACTCGATACTGGATCAGCAAAAGTAACAAAAGCCCGAGTCACATCTTCAGGCTGTTGAACCGCTGGCTCTCCCGCCATCACCGATTGGGATGTCTTGCCAGCTGATGCCTTCTTGTTCCTCCAGTCCCTCAGCGGCACATCCTCGTCGTCATCTGGAAGCTCAATGACATTGGGAGGAGCTTCAAAAAGATCACTCGACTCCAGATTAATCGTCAGAATTTAATCGACCGAGTAACTAAAGACAGGATTACGAGAGTTGTACCCGGGTTGGAAGTGAATGCATCTTCCATTTCATCATCTTCATACTTGTGGGTGGAAGTCCCGGAGGTAGCAGCACTGCATATTTCAAGATTCAGTTGGTCATGCCTATCATGGTGGGTTGACCAAAATTTGACTCGTACTAAGCCAAGAAATCAGGTCTGACTATTACCCAGAAACAGTAGGAATGGCCACTTTGATCTTGGGCAAGGCCTTCGGCGGTTTTGACGATGCAACTTTCTGTTGTTTCGGCGCTTTATCAGTCGGCGTTGGAGACGGTGCAGCTTTCTGTTGCTTCGATGCCCTCTAAGTCGGCATTGGAGAAGACATCTGAGGGCGCTTCAACAACTGCCCAGTCGGTGCGGTCGCTTTGTCATGGATGATTGCCGGGTCGTGAGCGTGCTTGGATCGTTTTTCCCTACGGGGAGGTGAGTCGACCTCTTCTTCATCACTCAGGTCGTCACTCTCCTCGTCCTCCTCTTCATCAGAGTGCCACTCGCCGCTCTCGCCTCCGCTCGCCTCCCCTCTGGATCCTGCTCCTGCTCCCCGTTGGGCATCAAGTACATTTCAGTAAGGGCCTGAAAGACAACAAGCGAAGCAGAAATCAGTCGGTTGACAACAAGCAGTTACATGATAAATCAAGGGAACACTCAGCAGTTTAGAGTTGGACCTTGTCTGGTTGGCGCGAGTTGTCGAATGGAGGGACTCTCCTAGACCCCCTGGGGTTATCCTTGTTGCCAGTGATACCTCTCAGCCACTTCTCCACCGTGTCCTCGTCGACCTCTTCTAGGTGGATCCGAGTGGAATCATCAATGCCCGAATACATCCACATCAGATGGTCTCGAGCTTGAAGCGGCTGAATATGTCGTTTAAGGAAGACCTCCAGCAGATCCATGCCAGTCACGCCATCATGGATGAGTTGGACCACCCACTCGACCAACACCTTCACCTGCGCTTTCTCCTCCGAGATCACTTTCAAGGCGGAGGGCTTCTCAACCCGAGCCATGGAGAAGGGTGGAAGTCTAGTCGATTGACCTGGAGTCGGCTGGTCTTTGCAATAGAACCAGGTCGACTGCCATCCTCGGACTGACTTAGGAAGGATCATGGCTGGGAAGGTGCTTTTACCTCTCATTTGAATCCCAAGACCCCCACACATATGGATCACGTGCATCCTCTCATTACTCGGGTTGGCCTTCTTGACCGACTGGGAACGACACGTGAAAATGTGCTTGAAGAGGCCCCAGTGTGGCCTACAACCTAAGAGATTCTCGCACATGGACACGTAGGCAGCGAGGTACATGATGGTGTTGGGGGAAAAGTGGTGGAGTTGTGCTCCAAAGAAGTTCAAGAAGCCTCGGAAAAAAGGATGGGGAGGCAAAGAAAATCCGCGGTCAACATGGGTGGTGAGGAGAACACACTCACCCCTCCTGCGGGTGTGGCTCGGTCTCTCCCTCCGGGAGCCGCGCCAATTTGTGGGGAATCAGTCCCCCCCTCAACCAGATCGTCGATGTCGTCCTGACGAATCTTCGACCAAATCCAGTCGCCCTGGATCCAGCCGCGCGACAAGCCGGAACTACTGACACTCCATCAACTCTAGAAAAGGCTGGTGGAGACAAAGAAGGCGAGGTTATCATTACTGGTATTGGGCACACCTCTCCTGGCCAACCTGCTGTATTGGCGCAACATAGTGCCAAAGAAGAACGTGTTGCCATGGATAAAGGGAAGTGGAGCACCAATTTATCAAGCTATGCCCACTTCAGTGCTCACGAACTCCACTCTGGCTTCCTAAACCGTCTGTACTCAAACCGTGATCATGAAGCCGGTTTGGTGAATCTAATGAAGGAGCGCTATGAGGTACTCACATAACTTTTCCTTTCTTAAGTCCAATTATAAATGCCAACTCTAGTAGCCCCCAAGGGCCGGTTTATGATAGCAATCATAAATCGGGACTTTGTAATATCTCAGCCCTTGCATGCGTGTCCCCCATATGTCAGGTGATCCATTGAAATAAACCGGTACTTTATCATTGTATTCCTGTAATTTTCATCTGTGTAGCCCCCAAGGGCCAGTTTATCTTTCCAAGGTAAACCGGATCTTGAATCAATGCTTCAACTTTGAACAGATGTACATTAGCCCCCAAGTGTCAAGGATAATGCATGCATTGTACTTGGGACTTGCAAAAATTTCTGATGATAGAGCCAATAGGCATTTACCCCCAAGTACAAAGTGCATAACTTGTTATATGATTGGTACTTCAAATATGCATATCTCATTGATAACTTATCTTGCTCTTGTAGGCCGAACTGAGTAAGAAAGATGCTCAAACCGCTGACCTTCAGGAGAACATTAAATCTCAGCAAGTGGAGGCCTCCAAGGCCAAGGAAGAATTGATGAATGCCGTAGCAGCCATGGAAAAGCTAAAGGAAACCTTTAACAAAGAGCGTGCAGACTAGGAGATAGAAAAAGACGGTTTAACAAAGAAGGTCGAAGATGCAGAAGCGGCCCTGAAGCCGGTGGTTGAAGAACTGACCGGCTTAAAGCGATAGATTAATGCTATGACTTCTGCTGTGTTTGGTGAGTACCCTCTCTTGAAGTTTTTCCAATTCATAATATCTTACCCATAACCGGTTTACTGATGTTTTACCATGACAGGGACCCGCATTACCCATCTGGGCTCCGACATGCAGATGAAGCTTAAAGCGGCCTATACTTTAATAGAACAGTTGTATTCTGGATCCCAGTGGGTGATTTGCATGGCAGCTTATAACAAGCCTCCTCCAACGCTCATAAAAGAAACCCTCGAAAGCTGGCCATGCTGCCTACCCGGTTAGATGAACGGAAGAGATCAACCGCAAGGTCAGGTGCACTGGCTGCGCTAATCCGGGCCAAGCATGGATTCCAGATCTGGAACCGGCAGATATCATCAAAGGCTCTTGAGGGAGTCCTGGATTAGGGGGTGTCCGGATGGCCGGACTATACCTTCAGCCGGACTCCTGGACTATGAAGATACAAGATTGAAGACTTCGTCCCGTGTCCGGAAGGGACTTTCCTTGGCGTGGAAGGCAAGCTTGGCGATACGGATATGTAGATCTCCTACCATTATAACCGACTCTGTGTAAACCTAGCCCTCTCCGGTGTCTATATAAACCGGAGGGTTTTACTCCATAGGACGAACAACAATCATACCATAGGCTAGCTTCTAGGGTTTAGCCTCTCCGATCTCGTGGTAGATCTACTCTTGTACTACCCATATCATCAATATTAATCAAGCAGGACGTAGGGTTTTACCTCCATCAAGAGGGCCCGAACCTGGGTAAAACATCGTGTCCCCTGCCTCCTGTTACCATCCGCCTAGACGCACAGTTCGGGACCCCCCACCCGAGATCCGCCGGTTTTGACACCGACATTGGTGCTTTCATTGAGAGTTCCTCTGTGTCGTCACTTTTAGGCCCGATGGCTCCTCCGATCATCAACGACGATGCAATCCAGGGTGAGACTTTTCTCCCCGGACAGATCTTCGTAATTGGCGGCTTTGCACTGCGGGTCAATTCGCTTGGCCATCTGGAGCAGATCGAAAGCTATGCCCCTGGCCGTCAGGTCAGATTTGGAAGTTTAAACTACACAGCGGACCTCCGCAGAGACTTGATCTTCGACAGATTCGAGCCACAGCCGAGCGCGCCGCATTGTCACGATGGGCATGATCTAGCTCTGCCGCCGAACAATGCCCTGGAGGCCGCACCCGCATCAGCTCTGACCCTTAATTCGGAGCCAACTGCGCCAATCGAGGATGGGTGGTTGGACACCGCCTCGGGGGCTGCAATCTCTACGACAATCGAGCCGAACACCAGCCCTATTCTCTGCGAAGCCCGTGACTCCAAGGAGCCGGCCTCCTTTCCAGACTCCGAGCCCTCTGCGCCCCTACCGATCGAACCCGATTGGGCGCCGATCATGGAGTTCACCGCCGTGGACATCTTTCAGCACTCGCCCTTCGGCAATATTCTGAATTCACTAAAGTCTCTCTCTTTATTAGGAGAGCCCTGGCCGGACTATGGTCAACAAGGTTGGGATGCGGATGATGAAGAAATTCAAAGCCCACCCACCACCCACTTCATAGCCACTATCGATAATTTAAACGACGTGCTCGACTTCGACTCCGAAGACATCGACGGTATGGACGACGATGTAGGAGATGAACATGAACCAACGCCTATAAGGCACTGGACAACCACCTCATCTCATGATGTATACATGGTGGACACACCCAAAGGAAGCGACGACGAGGAACACAGGGATGCAACGAGGGATCGTTCACTCGAAAAGCAATCAAAGCAGCGACGTAAGCGCCACTCCAAGCCCCGCCTCGACAGAGACAGCAGCCATACAGACCCAGCCATAGAGCAGGACGAGCCGGCGGACGACGAACATGCCTTCGAGCAACCGTCTGAACATGGAAACTTGGATAAACAAACCGAACACCCCGTCCCCGGCAAAAACAACAGTCCGGGCGACCTTACGCCGGATAGGCTCATGGAGCAGAAGAACCTCCACGAAGGGCTCGTCGCTACTGCGTGTAGCCTAAAAAAGCAGAAGCGGAAGCTCAAAACTGCGGAAGATGCACACAGAATCAGATGGAGCAAAGTATGCAACACCGCAGACAAATATGGCGGCAGTCGCCGCACAAAAAGCTATCCAAAGTGAAAGCTACTGCCTGAATTTGACGAGGAGGCCTTAGAGCCCCCGCAGTCAAAAAATAGGAAAGCCACCTGGTCGGATAGATGACCGCATGGCCAGCATGGAGCGGCAAGCGGCGACGCACACAAGCCGGCACGTGATCCACCAAAGGATCCGCATCAAAAAGATGGCCGAGCCAGATCTATCTACGGGCCAAGAAAGCAAGCTCTAGTAAGCAATGCAACACAACAAATATCCGAACATCACGGCACACCCAAATACAGGGGTGCCGCACACCCCCTATGTTTCACCGATGAGGTGATGTACCATGAATTTCCAGCGGGATTCAAGCCCATAAACATAGAGGCATACGACGAACAACAGACCCTGGGGTCTAGATCGAGGATTATATCCTCCACATACACATGGCCAGAGGAGATGACCTCCACGCCATAAAATACTTACCCCTCAAGCTTAAAGGGCCAGCCCGGCATTGGCTCAAAAGCCTTCCCGAAAACACCATTGGAAGCTGGGAAGAGCTTGAGGATGCTTTCCGGGCAAATTTTCAAGGGACCTATGTCCGCCCTCCGGATGCAGACGATCTCAGTCACATAACTCAACAGCCCGGAGAGTCAGCCCGGAAATTTTGGAACAGATTTCTTACTAAAAAGAATCAAATAGTCGACTATCCGGACGCCGAAGCCCTAGCAGCTTTCAAGCATAACGTTCGAGATAAATGGCTCACCAGACACCTCGGCCAAGAAAAGCCAAGAACAATGGCCACATTAACAAGCCTCGTGACCCGCTTTTGCGTAGGAGAGGACAGCTGGTTGGCAAGATGTAGCACCAGTGACCCAAGTACATCCGAAGTTAGGGACGAAAACGGAAAACCCTGACACAACAAGGACCAGCGCCAGAATAAGAGAATCAGCCCAAAGAGCGCGGCGGTCAATGCCGGATTCAAAAGCTCGCGGCAGAATCACAGAAAGCCGCCCCTCAAGGATAACAGGGACGAGCTATCCAACTTAAACAAAATCTTGGACAAGATATGTCAAATACACAGTACTCTCGGGAAGCCTGTGAACCATACCCACAGAGATTGTTGGGTTTTCAAGCAATCCGGCAAACTCAACGCCGAACACAAGGGGCTCGACACACCAAGTGAGGACAACGACGAACCCCACAAGCAGAGCACCAGGAAACAAAAGGATTTCCCACAAGAAGTCAAAACAGTAAACTTACTTCACGTGACGAACAGAATGGCGCCAACAGAGATACACACCATACGGCCTATCCCAAAGGAGTCTCGCCAATGGTTGTTAAAACCGATCACCTTCGACCATCAGGATTACTCTAGAAGTATCCGGAACGCAGGCTGGATTGCCTTGGTATTAGATCCAATAATCGGCGGACTCCACTTTACAAATGTCCTGATGGACGGCGGCAGTGGTCTAAACCTGTTATACCAGGACACAATCCTCAACATGGGGATAGACCCAACAAAAATTCGCAATAGCAAAACCTCCTTTCAAGGGGTAACGCCAGGCCCGGACGCCCGTTGCATGGGTTCTCTCCGGCTAGAAGTTATTTTCGGCTCCCCCGATAACTTCCGTCGCGAACAGCTAACTTTCCACATCGCCCCATTCTCAAGTAGCTATCAAGCACTACTGGGACGCGAAGCTTTCACCCGCTTTAACGCAATACCGCATTATGCATCTCTTACGCTTAATATACCCGGTCCACGAGGCATCATCTCATTAAAGGGAAAACATTGAGTGTTCCTCCCACGTGGAAGACAGTGCGGCTGCCTTGACAGCCCCACAATAAAGCGGCTTCACCAGCCAAAGCACCTAACAGGTCGTCAAGACCACGGACACAGCTAAACGAGTCCGGCATAAACATACAATTGATAAAGGCTTAATAGCGGTATACCCCTGTACTAGGGGCTCCGCGCATATAAAACAAGAGACAATAAAGCTCAATTTTAACCATTTTGATTTATACTTCGTTTATTTAGTATAACTCATGTTTGGCACGATCTTTCCTAAACTAAGTTCCTCTCTTTTACAGATGAACACCGTGCTACGCCCGTCCAGGATACGGCACAACGGAGACACAGGCGCAGACGTGCAGCAGGACCCGTTCCAAGGATTCTTTTCAGATTAAGACCCTGCGTAAACCTTTTTTTACTGTCTCTTGTTGATACATATCCCCTGGTTTCTTGGTATAACCAAGGAGGAGGCTGGCATTTTGGCATGTGGCCATGTCAGAGTTTTGCGCATACCTGGACACTAGGGGCTTATTACTAAGGGCGTTATCCCGCCCGCCCTCATAAAGACCGAATACCTTAGGGAGTGTTCGGCGTCGCGAGTTTGGCCTTATATGCATCAGCTCCGAATCATGTCTTTGGTCAAATGTTGGGTTTGCCCGGCTCCTGTGTTTTGCCACCTTACGTTCCGCTCTATCGGCTAAGGCGGCACCAGGAGAACTACTGCGATTGTGCCCCGGTTCGGCCAAGCGAGCACCTCAGTAGAGAAAGCCGAAAACTGACTGTCATGATATAGCGTGAGACTGGTCAACCTCTCAATGACTTACTGGAATCTTTAGGATTCCTCCGCATTAACGAAGGGCCGCTTCCCGACCAGGCACATACGCGCCCCGAGTTCGGGCGAGCGCAGGCGCCACCAGGGGCTATATAAGCAGCCTCACTGTCAAACTCCTATGGCTAAGTGAAAGTGATAAAGCATCATAGTCCGATTGCCTAGTTCGCTGCGCTATCACCTCCTTTGTAGGACCAAGACGTTGGATCAAGTGTGAAAATGCGCCTTCTGCGAACACCCCCGCATTATGTGCGTGGGGGCTGAAGCCGACGACTGCCATCTTTCAGATTATATATACATATATGTTAAACGGCCGCACAGGAGGTATTATAATACTTGTAGGCACAAGTATAAAAAGCTTCTACAATTTATCAAAATATTGTTTTACAATAATATATGCTATTCGAATATAGTATCCTTCGAGCACTGCATCTCTATTAAACGAGCGCCTTGCAAAACTTCCTGAAAATAGTGCTCGGCAGGTACTCGGCTTCCATCCGAGTTTGGGGATGCAACAGCGGTGGCCTCCATTTCTTCCCAGTATGTTTTCACACGGGCAAGAGCCATCCGCACACCCTCTATGCACGCTGACCTCTTCATCGCATTGATATGCGGCGCCACACCAAGGAACTGCTGCACCAAGTTGAAATAACTTTTCGGCTCTAGCCTCTCTGGCCACAGATGACTCATGACATACTTCATGGCGAGTCCGGATAACCTATTTAGCTCGGCCCATTCGGCCAAACGATCGGCTAATGACAGTGGACGCTCCGGATTGTGGAACTGCGACCAAAAGAGCTTTTCCACTTCGCGGTCTTCTTGATCTCGGAAGTGTTCGGCCGCATCCACGGCACTCGCTGCCAAATCCAGATAGGTGTCCGCTGTACTCCACATCCGGTCTAACGGAGCATGTTTAGGATCACAGAACTTCCTCCGCAGCATAAAGGGCTTTCCAGCCACGATCTCTCCGGCCTGACGCAGCTCTCCTTCATAGCTCTCATTGCAGAGCGAGCATCCTTGGCATTGGAAACGGCCTTCTCCAGGTCCGTCTGTTCCGCCCGATCTTCTTTTTCAAGAAGCTTGCAACGGTCAGAAGCGTTCTTCAGCTTCACGACCATCTCGGCCATTTCCTTCTTGCTTCGGTAGTGAGCAGCCTGTTCGGCTTTCAGCTCTTCAATTGCCTTTCCGGCAGCCGCATCACTTTTCCTGGCTTGCTCCTTGGCTCGGGCAAGTTCCGCCCGAAGATTCTCCATGGCAGCAACACCATCTACATCAAGCGCACACATTGTAAGATATTGGCATAAAGCTCCTCTTACCAGGTGCCGTTGGAGGAATTACATACCTTGGGCCTAGTCAAGCCGCTTGTTGACAAGCGCGATGTCGGCACCTGCCACGTCAAGTTGCCGCTTTAGCTCGGCAAATTCATCAGTCCAGCTTGACACCGGACACTTCGCCACCTACGTATGAAGGCGGCATATTAGACCTGGGATTATGATCCTCTACGCGCCGTCACTTTTGACAACGCACAGACACTAGTGCAGAACCAGGCAATAGCACCGGTTCGTAAGGCCCTTTAGTGCCGGTTCCATAACTGGCACTAAAGTGTGGTCACTAAAGCCCCCCCCTTAGTACCGGTTCAGCACGAACCGGTGCTAAAGGGCAACCACGTGGCACGAACCAGCTCCGGGGGCCGGGAGCCCTTTAGTACCGGTTGGTAACACCAACCGGTACTAAAATGTTTGGGGGGTTTTTGGTTTTATGATTTCTTTTTCATTTAATTTTGTGTTTTCCATTTTAATTCTTTTTCGTTTGCTGGTATTTTACGATACTACACATTGTACATGTTATGAATATATATATATATATAGAATTTTTAGTAGAACCAATCATATATATATCATCAATGTCTCACGAACCACCATATTAATTCACACATACACACATGTATAGCTATATACAATTTCTCGTACATATGCATGTTGCCTTCGGAGCCAGTGGCATTAGCCTAATTGGTGCCTTCGGAGCACGATGACAATTGGAAGTGGTTCATGACCTGGTCGATGGGGGCGGTAGCAGGTAATAGTATTCTCCATTCGGATTTATGACCTGGTCGAGCAAAAATCCCGCTATTTCCTCTTGAAGTGCTTCTACGCGCTCCGTTTCTAGGAGCTTGTCCCGCACCTCTTTGAACTGTTAAGAAGGAGATCAATATGCATGTGTATTAGTTGTGTGACTAGATATCGATAATGGTGTAAAAATTGTGAATAGTGTTCTGACAAGCGTACCCATTCCTGTTTTTGAGATCTGCTCCTTTCGGACGCCATCATGCGAATGTTCTCGCAAACGCAAAATGCACACAGATTAGTCCTCTGCGCCTACTTTAGGGCCTTTATTACAAGAATGGAATTTAATTTGATCAGATAATAATTAATCAAGCATGATAATTAAAGAGATGGCAGCTAGCTAGCTAGCTAGTACTACTTAATTACTTACCTTGGGTCGAAACCATTTCAGCTGTCGTTTCCATTCGCCTTCCGTGACGCTGATGAACCTTGCCCAAGCCCTGCCCGCCGACAAAGAAAATGAATAAAGGGGTTATTAAATAGTTCATATCATGAAATGACGAACTAAATAGGCTGAGATATATAGTTAATAATGATTGAAATTACCTGTTGACTATCCCAAACAAGATGTTATAGTCACTATTTGCTTTGAGTAGTGAGTCCAGTATTTGAACTGTTCCGGCGTCAACTTTAATGATACACAAGATCCAGTGAAATCTGCATGCACACACGTTTGCATGTCTTAATTAAGCGGGCATATGTAAGCAAAAACATGTAGCTAGCTAGTAGGCAAAAACAGAAAATTTGTAGTACAAGAAAGTGTGACTCACTGGAAGTTGTAAGGAAGTAGTATATCTTCATTGTATTTGAGGCGCTTCAAGAACTCTAGAATGCTGTCCTCTACCTGCTTTTCATGATGCTTGTTTAATTTCCATGTGTATTCATTAACGGTGTTTGGGTCAATGAACCCAGTGCCATAGCGTCCACCTTTTCTCATTTCATACATCTTCATCCTGCATAATACCACAGAAAAGAATATAGTGAGGATAATTACAGGTAATGATTGATCAAAAGGATCACTACAGCTAGCTTGAGACTTAAATTACAGAAAGAAATCACTTACAGACAATAGCAACTGACGATAGATTTGTCGAGTGCGTCTTGATTATATAACTGAAACAGTTCAGAATACTCAATGGTCACAGGTTTCTGATGGTAGTAATGATCCTGATTGACTTGCACCATGAGGGACTCTCGATCGGATCTCTTGGTAATGTCCATGTACCATTGATGCAATTCATACATTCTTGTTGGGAGCTTCTTGACCTCTTCTAGCTTGACCAAAGGTTGGCCCCGGGCATATTTCCGTTTTATTTCCTCCTCTTTAAGCACAGGCATGTCCTCGATCTCGAGGAGTTGTCCAACAATGATGTTGAGAGTTTCGGCCTGCATTATATGCTCCTGGGTTATTACCACATCACCACCTCGGGAACATAAACTGTTTGCCCACAATAATATTGGGTGCGCGTACTGTCACGTGTTGTTGGCGGCACAACAAGCGGGGGGTCGATTGCGCCGCCTGTTGTCCCAGCTGGGCAACGGTTTTCCCGCATTTTTTGACAGCTGCTTGTTGTTTGCTCGAGCTCGAGCTCGCCTCCTTCTGTAGATGTTGTCGATGTAACTTCCTGATGTGGCGCTCATAGTCTGTGTCAACAGGCTTAGGAGCTGGTGGTTGAGCCATACGAATGAAGTGGTCAACTACTTCCACAGGCACTTTCTCCCTTGGCGGCGGTGGCGGTTTCGGTCCAAAATGGGCATCGACTTATGCCTACACTATGGCATTGGTTTGCTCCTCGGTCCTGTCGTAAGCCCTCTCAGGAAGATGAGTAGTGAGGTTTGGACCATATTTATATCGCTTGCCTCCACCCGTACTTCCTGTACTATGACCTCGACTCGTACCGCTACGCACCATAGCTGCGGGGTGTCTCTTCTGCGATTGCTGAGGCGGCGGAGACGGCTGACGGGGCTGAGTTGGACGAGGAGGAGTGGCCTGAAGCTGTGCCGGACTTGCAGTGGCCTGAGGTTGTGCCGGACTTGGAGGAGGAGTGGACGTCTGACGCTGTGTCGGACTTGGAGGAGGAGTGGCCTGACACTTTGCCGGACTTGGAGGAGGAGGAGTGGCCTCACGCGTTGGTGGACTTGGAGGAGCGGGAGTCTGCTGACTCGGTGGCGGACTTCGACGAGGAGTCGGGCGACGCGGTGTCGGTGGCCTTCGAAAGATGATGCAATCCTTTCTCCATAGGATGATACGATGTTTGGCATCTCCGAGTGTGTGCTCCTCGTCACCTCCAGGAATGTCAACCTCTAGCCCCGAATATTGGTCCACCACCTCATCAATCACGACACGAGATTAGCCTGCTGGAATTGGGTTACAATGGAAGGTTGCATCGGGGGAATTTGTATAAACAACGCCGTCCGCCACCTTCAAGGATATGTTCTTAATTTTGAAGTGTAGCTCGCAGTTAGTGTTCTCCGCGATGTCATCCACGGGGTATCTATCCAGCATTGCGTCAAACGGGGCGGAACCCATGCTGCTTCTCGGCATGGATGGGGCGGTGGTATCCAATGCTGGATCATCCGCTAGCTGCTGCAGCTACTGATACCCCCTTTGCTGGCTAAGTGAGTCGATCTGCTCCTGCTGCCGCTGGAATTTGATTGCCAAGTCCACGTGCGCTGATTCTAGGCCTTGAAGGCGTTCATAGTCGAGCTTCCTCTGCTCCTCCTCCATCTTCCTCTTCTTCTCCTCCGCAATCTTCTTTCTCGCACGGGTTCTGTAGTCGGCGTTCCAGTCCGAAAACCCCTCATACCACGGAATAGCGCCCATGCCTCGTGTTCTTCCCGGGTGTTCAGGATTTCCCAGGGCACGCGTAAGCTCGTCGTTCTCTCTATTGGGCTCGAACAACCCGGATCGAGCCTCTTCTATTGCAACAAGTAGCTTATCTTCGGCTCCGTGCAGACATGCCTTCTTGGAAACTTTGCCTGTCTTCCGGTCCAACTCCCCCCCATGCGCATAGAACCCAGTCCTGCACCTAGGGGCCAGCTCAATGTTTCTGGAGTGACACTTGCATCCAGCATCTCTTTCTCAGACTTATCCCACTTAGGCATTCCCACCGCATAGCCACCTGGCCCCAGCTTATGGAACTTATCCTTTTTTGCGGCATTGGCCTTGTTTATTCTTGACCGTTCCTTAGATAATTCTGAATCCTTGAATTTCACAAAATCGTCCCAATGAGCACTTTGATTCTCTAGTGTTCCCTCGAATACTTGAGTCTTCCTTCCTCCCTTGACGTACTTGTCCCATTCACGATTCTTGTGGTTCTTGAATGCAACCGCCATCTTCCTAAGAGCAGCGTCCTTGACTTTATGCACATCTGCTTCTGTGAAATGATCTGGTAGGGTGAAATGTTCCATGAGAGTATCCCAAAGCAGACTTTTTTGTCTATCGTCGACAAAAGTAAGATCTGGACGTGGCTTGGCTGGCTCTCTCCATTCTTGAAGGGAGATCGGGAGTTGGTCCTTCACAAGAACTGCGCACTGACGAACGAACTTGTCCGCAATCTTCTTAGGCGCTAATGGTTCGCCATTAGGTTTGATTGCCTCGATATTATACTTTACGCCCTCCTTCAACTTTTTGTTTAGGCCTCGTTTTGTCCTTTTGCCTAAAGATTTGCTCGATCCGGATGGCTGAAAGAAGAAAGATCGATTCGTTAATATATCTTCAACTCATTTAAAACATGTGATGATCACCAGATGCCTGCTTATATAAATATATATACCTCTCCGGTGTTTTCATAATCGTAGGTCATGACTTCATCAATTCGGTCGTCGCGATCGAATATCATATCACCCTCTCCGGTGTTGTTTAGAAATTCGGAGACGTCATAATCTTCTTCATTCTAATCATCATCTGGCTCGCGTATTATATCGAACATGGTCTATTCTCCCTCTCTGTTGGTATTGTCCGCCATAGCTTTTATTTAACTATGCCAAAAGAAATATAAAACAATTTAGTATTCAAATTACATCGTCTCGAATAATAGATATAATCTCGAATACATCGTCTCGGATAATAGATATAATCTTGAATACATCGTCTCGAATAATAGATATAATCTCGAATACATCGTCTCGAATAATAGATATAATCTTGAATACATCGTCTCGAATAATAGATATAATCTTGAATACATCGTCTCGAATAATATATAATCTCAAATACATCGTCTTGAATATTATATATCGAGTACATCACTGGCTAGGTAGCTAATAAAGATCGAATACTACAGAAGAATCTAGGACACTCGCGGTTCCTGCGGCGCGGGCGGTGGACACCCAAAGAGAAGGAACCCTCACAGGATCATAGCTGAAGTGAGATCCCTGAAGAAACTGCCAGGTATTGGAGAACCTGCCACCCTCTAACGCAACCATGTAGCGATGGACGTGCTCGTCCTCCTCCCTGACACGGCGACGTACCACCTCCGGTGGGGCCGGCTCCCTCCGCACCGAAACTGGCCCACGGGAACGCCACCAAATGAGATCAGCGTCGATGACGGGACCCGGGGCCGGGTTCCTCACCAAGCGGCGCGCCCCTCCAGGCAGCACCTCCCAGTGCCAGCCCGGCGGAGCCCAGTCCCGGACATGGGTCAGTCGGACGTCGTCGCGGACGGGTCGACGGCGAGGATGCGGGCCGGGCATCATCAAGAACAAATACTAGCTATATGCCCGCAAAAAGTAACATTTTTTTAATGATTGGATTTTGATAACTAAAATTTCTAACATTTCTATAACATTTCTAATATTTCTAGAACTAAAAAAAGAAAAATTTCTAACTTTTTTATAACTATTTCTATAACTAAAAAACAGAACAAATTTCTAACAATTCTAACTTTTTTATAACTATTTCTATAACTAAAAACAGAAAAATTTCTAACAATTCTAACATTTCTAACTATTCTAACAATTCTAACATTTCTAACTATTTCTAAAAAACAGAAAAATTTCTAACAATTTCTAAAAAACAGAAAAATTTCTAACAATTCTAACTTTTTTATAACTATTTCTATAACTAAAAAACAGAAAAATTTCTAACAATTCTAACATTTCTAACAATTCTAACAATTCTAACATTTCTAACTATTCTAAAAATTCTAACATTTCTAACTATTTCTAAAAAATAGAAAAATTTCTAACAATTTCTAAAAACAGAAAATTTTCTAACTATTTGTATAACTAAAAACAAAAAATGTATGTGTGTGTGTGTGCGCGCGCTCACCGGCGAGGCGAGAGGCGGCGATGGGGACGGCGACGGGCGCGGCGACGACGGGGATGACGATGACGGGGACAGGGACGGGGCGGCATTGACGGGGATGGGGGCGTACGAGCTGGGGCGGCGACGACGACGGGGACATACGGGGCGGCGACGACGGGGACGGGGACGACGCGGGACGGGCCGGGACGGGGCGGCGGTGACGACGGGGATGATGGGGATGGGGACGACGGGGCGGCGACCACGGGGACGGGGCGGCGACGGGGGATGGAGACGTACGGGGGGCGCGACGGGCGACGGTGCAGAGGAGAAGAAGCAGATGAGAAACTGAAATTTTCGTAAGTGTTGTTTATATAGGAGGGGCCTTTAGTACCGGTTGGAGCCACCAACCGGTACTAAAGGCCTGTTTTGGCCAGGCCAAGCGGCGGGAAGCGACCCCCTTTAGTACCGGGTGGTGGCTCCAACCAGTACTAAAGGCCCCCCGTTTAGTACCGGTTGGTGCCACGACCCGGTACTAAAGGGGGTGTGCTGGCGCAGGTGCGGTGCGGCAAGTTTAGTCCCACCTCGCTAGCCAAGGGGTGACCGCACTGGTTTATAAACCCCCGTGCGGTAGCTCTCTCGAGCTCCTCTCCAAAGCAGGCCTACTGGGCCTACATGTTTTGTGCTGCCCTGTTGGCCTACTGGGCCTTCACGGGCCTGCATCCTGGCCCAACAACAGGTTGGGTTTCTAGTCGTATGCCGGCCGCTTTGGCCTAGTAGGCGGGCTTTTTTTATTTTTTTGCTTTATTTATTTTTGAGTTGTTTTTTTGGTGTATTGGCCTAGTAGGCGGGCTTTTTTTTATCTTTTTGCTTTATTTATTTTTGAGTTGTTTTTTTTGGTGTATTTAGAGTTTCTTTGTGAATATTTTTGCTTTAGGTACAAAAAATTTCAAAATTTCTGTTAGTGCCCGTAGTTTTCAAATTTGAATAGTTTAAATTTTGAATTATTTGAAATTAGTGTGAATCACTAGTTTGTGAATAACTTAACTTTAAAAATCAGTAAAGGCATGAAAGAATTTGTTTGCACATAAAATTTCTTCGCGTTTCAAATGCCAAAACACATAATTAACTACCCTAACTATTACAGAGATTCCCTTCTGAGTGTGAAACACAGAAGAAAGTGATGATAGTGAAGCCGATCACATCCCAGATCTTTGGGTGTGAAACTTTTTCTTCGCGTGTGTCCCTTTGCGCCGTAACCATGGAAAATCTTCATCATTTAACGGGATGCTCGGGTCAATATTCACTGTGAATGGAGCAATTTCATCAAACTTTTCATAATCTTCTGACTTGTCTGTCTTGTCATCCACTCCCACGATGTTTCTCTTCCCAGAAAGAACTATGTGCCACTTTGGCTCATCGTACGATGCATTCGCTTCCTTATCTTTTCTTTTTCTTGGCTTGGTAGACATGTCCTTCACATAGAAAACATGTGCCACATCATTGGCTAGGACGAATGGTTCGTCTGCATACGCAAGATTATTGAGATCCACTGTTGTCATTCCGTACTGCGGGTCTTCCGTTACCCCGCCTCGTGTCATATTGACCCATTTGCACCGAAACAAAGGGACCTTCAAACCACGTCGATAGTCAAGTTCCCATATGTCCTGTATATAACCATAATATGTTTCCTTTCCCGTCTTGGTTTCTGCATCAAAGCGGACACCACTGTTTTGGTTGGTGCTCTTCTTATCTTGGGCGATCATGTAAAATGTATTACCATTTATCTCGTACCCTTTGAAAGTCATTATATTCGAAGATGGTAACTGGGACAACAAGTACAGGTCATCTTCAATAGAGGTGTCATGCATGGTACGTGTCTGCAACCAGCTGGCGCAACTCCTAGTTTGTTCACGTGTAATCCAGTCATCAGACCGCTCCGGGTGTTTGGAGCGTAGCAAATTCTTGTGTTCATCCATATACGGAGCCACCAAGGCGGAATTCTGTAGAACTATGTAGTGTGCTTCAGTGAGAGAATGTCCGTCCATACATATTATTCGTTCCCCTCCTACGGTGCCTTTTCCATCCAGTCTGCCCTTATGTCGCGATTCAGGAACACCAATCGGCTTAAGGTCAGGAATAAAGTCAATACAAAACTCAATGACCTCCTCATTTTGACGGCCCTTGGAGATGCTTCCTTCTGGCCTAGCACGGTTATGAACATATTTCTTTAAGACTCCCATAAACCTCTCAAAGGGGAACATATTGTGTAGAAATATAGGACCCAAAACGTTAATCTCTTCGCATAGGTGAACTAGGACGTGCGTCATGATGTTGAATAAGGATGGTGGGAACACCAACTCGAAACTGACAAGACATTGCACCAAATCATTCTCTAACCTTGGTATGATTTCTGGATCGATTACCTTCTGAGAGATTGCATTGAGGAATGCACATAGCTTCACAATGGCTAATCGAACGTTTTTCGGTAGAAGCCCCCTCAATGCAACCGGAAGCAGTTGCGTCATAATCACGTGGCAGTCATGAGACTTTAGGTTCTGGAACTTTTTCTCTGCCATGTTTATTATTCCCTTTATATTCGACGAGAAGCCAGACGGTACCTTAATACTGAGCAGGCATTCAAAGAAGATTTCCTTTTCTTCTTTGGAAAGAGCGTAGCTTGCATGACCCTGATGTATGCCGTCTTTTCCGTGCATACGTTGCTGGTCCTCTCATGCCTCAGGTGTATCTTTTGTCTTCCCATACACGCCCAAGAAGCCAAGCAGGGTCACACAAAGATTCTTCGTCACATGCATCACGTCGATTGCGGAGCGGACCTCTAGGTCTTTCCAATAGGGCAGGTCCCAAAATATAGATTTCTTCTTCCACATGGGTGCGCGTCCGTCAGCGTCATTCGGAACAGGTTGTCCTCCAGGACCCTTTCCAAAGACCACCTTCAAATCCTTGACCATATCATGTACATCAGCACCAGTACGGTGGCGAGGCTTCGTCCGGTGATCTGCCTCACCTTTGAAATGCTTTCCTTTCTTTCTTACGGGATGCCTCCTCGGAAGAAATCAACGATGTCCCAGGTACACATCCTTCTCACAATTAGCCAAATATATACTATCGGTATCGTCCAAACAGTGCGTGCATGCGCGGTATCCCTTGTTTGTCTGTCCTGAAAGGTTACTGAGAGCAGGCCAATCATTGATGGTCACGAACAGCAACGCCTTTAGGTCAAATTCTTCCCCCATGTGCTCATCCCACGCATGTACACCTGTTCCATTCCACAGTTGTAAGAGTTCTTCAACTAATGGACTTAGGTACACATCAATGTCGTTGCCGGGTTGCTTAGGGCCTTGGATGAGCACTGGCATCATAATGAACTTCCGCTTCATGCACAACCAAGGAGGAAGGTTATACAAACATAGAGTCACAGGCCAGGTGCTATGGTTGCTGCTCTGCTCCCCAAAAGGATTAATGCCATCTGCGCTTAGACCAAACCATACGCTCCTTGCGTCATCTGCAAACTCCTTCCCGTACTTTCTTTCAATTTTTCTCCACTGCGACCCGTCAGCGGGTACTCTCAACTTTCCGTATTTCTTACGGTCTTCTCTGTGCCATCGCATCGCCTTGGCATGCTCTTTGTTTTGGAACAAACGTTTCAACCATGGTATTATAGGAGCATACCACATCACCTTGGTAGGAATCTTCTTCCTGCGGCGCTCGTTCTCGACATCACCAGGGTCATCGCGGTTGATCTTATAGCGCAATGCACCACATACCGGGCTAGCGTTCAAATCCTCGTACTCACTGCAGTAGAGGATGCAATCATTAGGGCATGCATGTATCTTCTGCACCTCTAACCCTAGAGGGCAGACAGCCTTCTTTGCTTCGTATATACTCTTGGGCAATTCGTTGTCCTTTGGAAGCATATCCTTTATCATTACCAGCAACTTTCCAAATCTCTTGTCAGATACACCATTCTCTGCTTTCCATTGCAGCAATTCCAGTGTGGTGCCCAGCTTTTTCTTGTCACCTACGCAATTCGGGTACAACAATTTTTTGTGATCCTCTAACATGCGCGCTCCAAATCACTTCCGTAGTTTCTCTTTGCATAGGTAATGGCCCGACCTAGATCATCAACGGGCTCATCTGATGCCTCTTCTTCAGCTTCTTCCCGCATTGCCGGCTCAGCTTCTTCCCACATTACCGGCTCAGCTTCTTCCCCCATTGTTGTATCATCGTATTCAGGGAACCCATGGCCAGGATAGCTGTCGTCGTCCTCTTCTTCTTCATTGTCTTCCATCATAACCCCTCTTTCTCCGTGCTTGGTCCAAACATTATAGTGGGGCATGAAACCAGACTTAAACATGTGGACGTGAATGGTTCTTGACGTAGAGTAATTGTGACCATTCTTACAGCGAGCACATGGACAAGGCATAAAACCATCCGCCCGCTTGTTTGCCTCAGCCGCAAGCAGAAAAGTATGCACACCCTCAACGAACTGGGGAGAGCATCGGTCATCGTACATCCATTGCCGGCTCATCTTCATTACACAACACCGAATAGACCAAATTAATACAATTTCATACATAAAGTTCATACAACACTTAAATGCAACAAACAAATAACTCTCTAGCTAAAGCATTTAAATGCAACAACAAATACGATCAAGATCGCAACTAAGGTAACAATGGATCCAACAGCATAATGATACCAAGCCTCACTATCGATGGCATATTTTCTAATCTTTCTAATCTTCAAGCGCATTTTCTCCATCTTGATCTTGTGATCATCGACGACATCGGCAACATGCAACTCCAATTCCATCTTCTCCCCCTCAATTCTTTTCAATTTTTCTTTCAAGTACTCGTTTTCTCTTTCAACTAAATTTAACCTCTCGACAATAGGGTCGGTTGGAATTTCCGGTTCACATACCTCCTAGAAAAAATTTCTATGTCAACTTGATGGGCATAATTTGTCATAAACACGAAATGCAACTAGTTTTAAAAGAGAATATATATACCACATCCGAATCATAACAAGGACGAGGGCCGACGGGGACGGATATCAAAACCATGGCACTATATGTATAACAAACAACGTACGGGTAAGATAATTATACGAGTAACTATATATCCAAATCACACAAACATCAATTTTTATATAAAATTTCATGAACAAGAGGCTCACCACAAGGTGGTGCCGCCAACGGGACGATGCGGGCGATCGACGGTGGTTACGACGGAGATTTAGAAGGCACTAAGTAAACCACACCTACATATGCAAACTAAGTGTTATTTTTGACCTCAAATTGCATATAAATCAAATACTAGCACATATATATATATATATATCCTCCCAAATTACTAAACTCACAAATTAATCACTATATAAAGCATTGCAAGAGCTAATCTAGCAATGAGAGATGAAAGGACAAAGTTGCTAACCTTTGTGATCATTTGAATGGATGGGTGCCTTCAAATCTTGACAAATTTTGGGCAAAATGTGTGATGAGCTCAAGAGGAAGAGGGGAAGAACAGAGAGGAGAGGGGAAAGGGGAAGAACAGAGCGAGCTCGGGTGTGAAGGGTTTATGTAGGACGACCTTTAGTACCAGTTCGTGCCACGAACCGGTACTAAAGGGGCTGGAGGGGCCCCAGTCTGACAACATACTGCCACCACTCTCATTAGTACCGGTTCATGGCACGAACCGGTGCTAAAGGTTCCCACGAACCGGTACTAATGAAAGCGGCCCGGCTAGCCGTTGGAACCGGCACTAATGTATACATTAGTGCTGGCTCAAATACAAACCGGCACTAATGTGCTTCACGTTTGACCCTTTTTCTACTAGTGAGAGTCTCAGGGGCTACTATCTACACAGGGCGCATCTTATTTATGCGCAACTGTCCAAAAAGGGTACATTATTTCGCGTACCTCAAAACATGTCAGTAAACTCCTGACGGCCTCGTGCAATCCGCTCTCCGTGGATGAAATCCTCTCAATCACCATACCCATCAATGCACGGTGCTCCTCTGAGATAGATGCTCGCCCTAGCAGATCCTTCAGCTCCTCCGACCACGCACCAGATGGCATCGGACTCGTCCAATGGCCCTTTTCGAAGGCCGGACGCGGAGGGCTTTGGGGAGGCCATATGACTACCTTCCGGCCCTGCCGGATTCAGAGAAACCCTCCGCGACGATACCTCAGGGTCGCCCGCCTCACAAGGCGGTACGGCAGGGGGAGGCGTTCTGCTCTCCATCATCTCCGGAAGAAGATCCCCCGAAGACGAGCTCTGCTGAGAAGGGCTAAGGTCCAAGCTACAAGGTAAATTTTCGATTACTTTTCTCAGATATAAAGCAAGGATTTCTCTCGTTTCTTAAAAAGAAAACTCCTCTCTACTTATGGCTCGGTGGAGGGCTGATCCCCTTGAGGGCATAATTCGGCCGAAGTATCCCCCAGCACAGGACCCTCTGGCGAAGATTTCTTCCCCCGCTTTAAGGCCATGGTCTCCGGGTCTTCAGAGGCGGTCCTCTTCTTCCCCTGAGGAGAGGAATTTTCGATTCCTCCCTTCTAGACAACCTCCTTCGAGGAGGCTGTAGCTTCCTTGTCCCCTCCCTCGCTTTCCTTTGAAGGCACAACCTCCAACATGCTGACTAGCACGGGACCCGGCGTGGTCTTGGGGAGGGGGGGCGGACACCTGATTAGCTTTGCTGTCGCTATCCACTCCTGTTTAAAGGACAACTCTTTTAGGGGCAATTTTATGATAAATATACGGATAGCGAGTCCGGGCACAAGGCTACTTACTTGAGTATTCGGACGATTACAGCTCAGACCTGCGTCCTCCGTAGAATCCGGACACACTACTTGTGGTCCAAAGAACAATTTGTACATCTCCACGGGCGTCATGCCAAGAAAATGTTGGAGAACTTGTGGTCCCTCCGGGTTGAACTCCCACAGGTGGAGGGGGCGACGTTTGCAGGGCCGAACTCGGCAAATTAACATAACCTGCGTCACCACGACCAGATTGATGTCTCTTTCTAGGAGATCTTGGATGCGGCCCTGCAACAGGGGCACGTCCTTTGCCGACCCCCAGTCCAGCCCCTTATTGACCCATGATGCCAGTCGTGGCGGGGGACCCGAGCAGAAAGCAGGCAGCGCCACCCACTTGGTGCTCCTCGGAGCTGTGATATAAAACCACTCTTGTTCCCATAAGCTGGACTCCTCTTGAAAAGAGCCCTCGGGCCATGGAGCACCAGCATTCTTGCTTATAAAAGCACCTCCGCACTCCGCGTGCCGTCCCTCGATCATCTTCGGCTCTACTTTGAAGGTCTTGAGCCATAGTCCGAAGTGAGGAGTAATACGGAGGAAGGCTTCACACACGACGATGAATGAGGAAATATGGAGGATGGACTCCGGAGCTAAGTCGTGAAATTCCAGCCCATAATAAAACATGAGCCCCCTCATGAAGGGATCCGTCGGGAAGCCTAGCCCCCGAAGGAAGTGAGACATGAACACCACACTCTTACCAGGCTTGGGAGTGGGAATGACCTGCCCTTGAGCAGGCAGCCTATGCGAGATTTCGCCGGTCAAGAACCTGGCCTCTCTCAACTTCAGCACATCCTCCTCTGTGACGGAGGAGGGCATCCATCAGCCTCGAAGGTCAGAACTGGACATTGTCGAAGGTCCGAAGCGCCTGAAATCTGGAGCCTTGGGTGTTGGAACTCGAGCCGAAGGGCGAACTCGTTTGAGATTGAAAGAAAGGAGTAAGGCCTTGGTCTCTTTATAAGAGGTTGAATACCAAGGGCCCTCCCCGTGACCGTTTGGGACTCGCCTTTGATCGAGAAAACATACCAACGGGTACGGTTGGGTTACCCACGCCCGTATTGATGAGAATCCCAGAATAAGGGGACACGATCTCTGCTTTGACAAGACGTGCCAAGGAAACCGCCTCGCTAAACGCGCTGAGGTGGGACAGTAAAATGATTTGAATAAAGACTTGGCCGTGGTGTGATGTCACGCTACAGAATACGTCAGCAGATTAGATTTGTGTAAATATTATTCTCTCTATGGCAATATGTGGAAACTTATTTTGCAGAGCCGGACACTACCTTTGTGTTCGAAATCTTCTATGAAGTACTTGGAGGAGGAACCCGCCTTGCAATGCCGAAGACAATCTGCGCGCCGGACTCGTCGTCATTGAAGCCTGGTTCAGGGGCTACTGAGGGAGTCCTGGATTAGGGGGTGTCCGGATGGCCGGACTATACCTTCGGCCGGACTCCTGGACTATGAAGATACAAGATTGAAGACTTCGTCCCGTGTCCGGAAGGGACTTTCCTTGGCGTGGAAGGCAAGCTTGGCGATACGGATATGTAGATCTCCTACCATTGTAACCAACTCTGTGTAACCCTAGCCCTCTCCGGTGTCTATATAAACCGGAGGGTTTTAGTCCATAGGACAAACAACAATCATACCATAGGCTAGCTTCTAGGGTTTAGCCTCTCCGATCTCGTGGTAGATCTACTCTTGTACTACCGATATCATCAATATTAATCAAGCAGGACGTGGGGTTTTACCTCCATCAAGAGGGCCCGAACCTGGGTAAAACATCGTGTCCCCTGCCTCCTGTTACCATCCGCCTAGACGCACAGTTCGGGACCCCCTACCCAAGATCTGCTGGTTTTGACACCGACAGCTCTCCTGGTGTGAAGGAAGACGGTTCAGATTTCAATAATGACGATCTCCAAAGGCTGACAAAGGAGATTCGGCATATAGCAAGAAAATTGGTGGATGACACAGATTTATCTCATTTCAACCGGTTTACGATGCTGAAGGGAAAAGACAGCCCACACTGATTCATAATGTAGAAGAGCTTGTTCCGCCAATCCGTAAGCATACTTACGCTCCTGACATTGACCCTTCCAACCTTATTCATGAAGAAGCCGTTTTCAAGCCTTAACTGGAATCGACTGGTCAACGACTGATTTCCAGTGACTGGGTAGGGATGAGGAGAATGCGACCACTCAAGATGACCCTCAATCTTCAAGCCATCCGGATGAGGAATCATAAACCGGAAGTCGGTTTACCAGTTGTAGTATGCCACTCCTATGAGAACAATTATTCAATTTGGGCTTGTTTAAAGCGCCTTGTAATAGGATAGCGTGAACACTTTATCTGTCAGGCCATCGAGCATGTTTGTTTTGCTTGTTACTGAGAACTTGCCATGCCTTTGGGAGCTATTATATGCATAGTCCATTATGGCTTTTGTTCCTGCATAAAAACTTGAAAGTGTCCTAGTGGTTTACCACTGGATGGGTCATGATGCCAAAAAAATATATACATGACTTGGATAGAGAACCAAGATTGTAATAACCAGATATAAAATAGATGATACCTGTGATATATCTTGTTGGCTGACCAACTGTTGGTATAGCAAGGGTGAAAACACCAATCTGGAGTGTTGATGACTCCTTTTCCTCTTGTCGGTTCATATAAAAACCATACCGGGTTATGATAACCACCGGTTTGTTCGAATAATGCTAGTGACCTTGAGTCAAAATCAGACCAGAGCAACTTACTACCGGTTTAGAACTGATCATGTACTAACAACTGAGCATTGAAAGCCATGCCGGGTTGTAATAAACACCGGTTTATCAGAAAATATTCATAAATCCCTTATCAAAATTTGTGTAAAAATAGGAAACAAAAGAAATATGCAAGGCTTTTCATGGGCTGCCAGGCCCTAAATCGAGGCTTTTCATGGGCTGCCAGGCCGCTGAGTTAAACCATTTTTCAAAGCCTTTTAAGATGGACCTCAATCTTTAACCAATCACCATTTTAACTTTGACAAGTTCAGGGTCTATGAGATTGACTTGTCAAACGTTCGATGGGTCATACCAGGTTTACCTGGACGGAGTGGCTTACTTAAAGAGGCAGTATAACCCGGGATTTTAGGTGAATACACCTGGCTTCCAAGCCTAGCTTGATAGCCAATTACAAGGGTGCAAGCTCGTTGTTCTTTGAGAAGCAAGGAGCCCCCAAGTAATATTTGAGCTATGCTCAGTGGTTACCTATGTTTGAGTTGTGCTTTATGCAACAGACTCTCTTTGGTTCCACATAATTTCCTTTTGGCTTATAAGCCTATCAAAAGTTGTAGCTATGGTGTAAATACAAGCAAGCCCCCTAGTGATTTCCCTTTTTGGCCTTAAGCCGATCAAGAGGTGTAGCTATGGTTCGAATACGACCAAGCCCCCTAGTGATGTCCTTTATATCTGTGTGACTTTGTAGGTCAGGTTAATAGAACTCCGCTTTGTAAGTAGAAGCCCCCATGGAACCACACATGATGTAAAAAAGAACAGAGACCCCGCTTTAGCTGAGGCTCCGGTTTATTATATAATATATACATTGTCATAAGTATGTACATAAGAAGAGCCTGTGGCTCAAGTGTAGTAAGGCCGAAGAAGAGCTGTATTCCACGACCACTGGGTCTCCTCCTCCGATTTGCATGAGTCTTTATGCTCTTGAACATCAATAAGGTAGTATGACCCGTTGTCCAGGTTTTTGCTGACCACAAAAGGTCCTTCGCAAGGTGGGGATAACTTGTGCATGTCAGTCTGATCCTGGATGAGCCGAAGCACCAGATCGCCTTCTTGAAAAGTTCTGGTCTTAACCTGGTGGCTGTGATAACATCGGAGATCTTGTTGATAAATCGCCGAACGTGATGCTGCTAAATCACGCTCCTCATCTAACAGGTCCAGTAAGTCCTGACGTGCTTTCTCATTCTCAGCTTCAACGTAAGCCGCCACCCGAGGCGAGTCATGACGGATGTCACTCGGAAGAACCACCTCTGCTCCATAAACCATGAAGAAAGGCATGTAACCCGTCGATCTGTTTGGTGTGGTGTTGATACTCCATAGCATAGAAGGTAACTCCTCCACCCAACAACCCGGCGTCCGCTTTAAAGGGGCCATAAGCCGGGGTTTGATACCTCTCAAAATTTCTTGATTTGCCCTCTCTGCTTGACCATTAGACTGGGGGTGAGCCACTGACGCTACATGAAGCCGGATGTGCTCACGTTGACAAAATTCCTCCATAGAACCTTGGGACAGACTAGTACCGTTATCAGTTATAATGTTGTGTGGAAAACCAAACCAGAATATCACCTTTTTTATGAATTGGACCGTCGTGGCTGCATCACACTTACTGATTGGCTCTGCCTCTACCCACTTGGTAAACTTATCAACCGCCACCAACAGGTGGGTCTTTTTATCCTTGGACCTCTTAAAGGGTCCAACCATATCTAGCCCCCAAGTTGCAAATGGCCAAGTGATTGGAATCATTCTCAACTCCTGAGTCGGAACATGAGCATGGCGTGCAAATTTCTGACAACCGTCACACCTTTTTACTAAATCCTCAGCGCCAGCATGAGCCCTCAACCAGTAGAAGCCGTGAAGAAAAGCCTTAGCCACCAAGGACTTTGAACCGGCATGGTGACCACAATCTCCTTCGTGGATCTCACGCAAAATCTCACAACCTTCTTGAGGAGATACACAATGCTGAATCGCCCCTGTCACGTTGTTATGATGTAACTCCCCATTGATAATGGCCATTGACTTGGATCATTGGATTATCTGCCGGGCCAAGGTTTCATCCTCCGGTAACTTGCCTCGGTTCATGTAAGCCAGGTACGGGACTGTCCAATCCGGTATAACATGCAAAGCCGCCACCAACTGGGCCTCCGAGTCAGGAATAGCCAACTCCTCCTCTGTGGGTAGCTTGACCGACGGATTATGAAGTACGTCAAGGAAGACATTAGGTGGCACCGGTTTACGCTGAGAGCCTAGACGACTTAAAGCGTCTATCGCTTCATTCTTTCGCAGGTCTATGTGGTCAACTTGATAACCTTTGAAATGACGAGCCACTATGTTCACCTCCCGTCGATATGCAGCCATGAGTGGATCCTTGGAATCCCAAGTGTCAGATACCTGCTGAGCCACCAGGTCCGAATCACCGAAGCACTTAACCCGGCTTAAGTTCATCTCCTTAGCCATCCGTAGACCATGGAGTAAAGCCTCATACTCAGCTGCATTGTTAGTACAAGGGAACATTAAGCGGAGAACATAACAAAACTTATCACCTCGTGGGGAAGTTAATATGACTCCAGCCCCCGAGCCCTCCAATTGCCTGGACCCATCAAAGTGAATAGTCCAATAAGTGTTGTATGGCTTTTCCTCTGGTGCATGCAACTCTGTCCAATCATTGATGAAGTCCACGAGTGCTTGAGATTTGATCGCTGTGCGAGGTGTATATTTGAGCCCGTGAGGTCCAAGCTCAATAGCCCACTTGGCAATCCGGCCAGTCGCCTCTCTATTTTGGATGATATCTCCCAGAGGGGCTGAACTAACCACTGTAATAGGATGACCTTGAAAATAATGTTTGAGCTTCCGGCTTGCCATGAAAACTCCATACACCAACTTCTGCCAATGTGGGTACCTCTGCTTCGATTCAATAAGCACCTCACTGATATAATAAACTGGCCGTTGAACCGGATACTCCTTTCCAGCCTCCTTGCGCTCCACAACAATAGCCACACTAACAGCCCAGGCATTAGCAGCCACATATAGCAATAAGGGCTCTTTATCGACTGGAGCCGCAAGGACTGGCGGTTCAGCTCACTGTCTCTTCAAATCCTCAAATGCTTTATCAGCCGCGTCGCTCCAGACAAAGTTATCCATTTTCTTTAGCATCTGATATAAAGGGATAGCCTTCTCCCCAAGACGACTGATAAACCGGCTCAAAGCCGCAATCTGGCCCGCCAGACGTTGAACGTCATTGATACATGTCGGTTTAGCCAGAGAGGTGATAGATGTGATCTTCTCCAGATTAGCCTCAATGCCCCTGTTAGACACCAGAAAGCCCAAGAGCTTGCCTGCCGGAACACCAAATACACATTTGTCTGGATTAAGCATCATCTTATAAACCCGGAGGTTGTCAAAAGTCTCTCTCAAGTCATCTATCAATGTTTCCTCCTTCCTGCACTTCACCACAATATCATCCACATATGCATGAACATTGCGCCCAATCTGCTTATGAAGACAATTCTAAACACAGCGCTGATAAGTCGCCTGGGCACTCTTGAGCCCAAATGGCATAGAGACATAGCAGAAGGATCCAAAAGGAGTTATAAAAGATGTATTCTCTTGGTCCTTAACTGCCATTTTGATCTGATGATAACCAGAATAAGCATCCAGAAAACACAAACGGTCACAACCTGCCGTAGCATCAATAATCTGGTCAATATGAGGGAGGGCAAAGGGATCAGCTGGACAAGCTTTGTTCAAGTCTGTGTAGTCCACACACATACACCAAGTGTCGTTTTTCTTAAGAACCAGCACCGGATTATCCAACCACTCCGGGTGGAAGACCTCCACAATAAACCCTGCGACCAACAGCCGGGCTACCTCCTCAGCAATAGACTTACACCTTTCTTCGTTGAAGCGGCGGAGAAACTGCCTGACCGGTTTAAACTTAGGATCTATATTAAGTGTGTGCTCAGCGAGTTCCCTCGGTACACCTGGCATGTCAGAAGGCTTCCATGCGAAGATGTCCCGGTTCTCATGGATGAACTCGATAAGCGCGCTTTCCTATTTGGGATCCAGGTTAGCGCTGATGCTGAACTGCTTGGATGACTCGCCAGGAACAAAATCAACCATCTTAGTGTCTGTAGCCGATTTAAACTTCAACGCCGGATCATGCTCCGTAGTTGGTTTTTTCAAGGAAGTCATGTCTGCCGGATCAACATTGTCTTTATAAAACTTCAGCTCCTCTGTGGCACAAACTGACTCAGCATAAGCCGCATCACCCTCTTCACATTCCAAAGCAATCTTCCTGCTCCCATGTACTATGATGGTCCCTGTCGGTGTCAAAACCGGCGGATCTCGGGTAGTGGGTCCCGAACTATGCGTCTAGGCCGGATGGTAACAGGAGGCAGGGAACATGATGTTTTACCCAGGTTCGGGCCCTCTTGATGTAGGTAAAACCCTACGTCCTGCTTGATTAATATTGATGATATGGGTAGTACAAGAGTAGATCTACCACGAGATCAAGGAGGCTAAACCCTAGAAGCTAGCCTATGGTACGATTGTTGTATATGGAGTTGATTGCCTACGGACTACAACCCTCCGGTTTATATAGACACCGGATAGGGTTAGGGTTACATAGAGTCGGTTACAATGGTAGGAGATCTTGAATATCCGCATCGCCAAGCTTGCCTTCCACACCAAGGTAAGTCCCATCCGGACACGGGACGAAGTCTTCAATATTGTATCTTCATAGTCCAAGAGTCCAGCTGAAGGTATAGTCCGGCTACCCGAACACCCCCTAATCCAGGACTCCCTCAGTAGCCCCTGAACCAGGCTTCAATGACGATGAGTCCGGCGCGCAAATTGTCTTCGGCATTGCAAGGCGGGTTCCTCCTCCAAGTCCTTCATAGAAGATTGTAAACACCAAGAGTTGTGTCCGGCTCTGCAAAATAAGCGTCCACATATTGCTGTAGAGAGAATAATATTAATACAAATCAAATCTGCTGACGTATTCCGCAGTGCGTCATCACACTACAGCCAAGTCCTTCACTCGAATCGTTTTCACCTTTCCACCTCAGCGTGTTTTGCGAGGCGGTTTCCTTGGCACGTCTTGTCAAAGCAGAGATCGTGTACCCCCCTTTTACGGGATTCTCATCAATACGGACGTGGGTTACCCAACCGCGCCACTTATCATGGCACTTGGGAGGCAAGCGAGTTTTACTAGGCAGGTGGGGACGCACAACCGCATCCGCCCATATAAGGGGACAAGGATCCACCTTTTTACCTATGCCTTCTTCCTCCTTTTCCTATCCATCTCCTACGCACCCGAGCTCCAGCGCCCAAGCCCGCACTTCCCACCTCAACCTTCTCCAGCAATGTCCGGAGCGGGAGGCAAGTGGATGGTCTCCTCCACCACGGAGGGCAAAGTCAAGAAGCTAAGGAAGGCCGGATACCTGTCCAAGGACATCGCGCACCGGCTTCTCGAAAAGGGGCAGCTTCTCCCCACCCCAAGGCCCCATGAGAGGGTAGTATTTCTCCCCCACTTCCTTCGCGGACTGGGTTTTCCACTCCACCCATTTGTCCGGGGGCTCATGTTCTACTACGGCCTGGATTTCCACGATCTGGCTCCGAACTTCATCCTCAAAATCTCGGCGTTTATCGTCGTGTGCGAGGCTTTTCTCCGCGTCCGCCCTCATTTCGGCCTCTGGCTCAAGACCTTCAACGTCAAGCCCAAGGTGGTGCATGGCAGCCAGGCGGAGTGCGGAGGCGCCATGGCGGGCAAGATGGCCAACGTCCTATGGTTCGAGGGCTCTTTTGTGGAGACCCTAAAGGGATGGAAATCCGGGTGGTTTTATATCACCGAGCCGCGCGATCCGAAATGGACCGCAGCCCCCGAGTTCCGATCCGGACCCCCCACGCGGCTTATGTCCTGGAAAGAGACGGGCCTGTCGTGGGGTGACGAAAAAGAGGTGACCGGATTGCAAACATGCATCCAGTCCCTGGTGAACAAGCCAGTCCGGCTTGTTAATGTAATCCAGGTTATGCTCGTCCGCTGGATCCTCCCGTGCCAACAACGGGATTTTAATCTGTGGGAGTTCGACCCGGCACAGCATCAAACCCTCAGCAGGCTCTTCGACACGACGTACGAAGACGCTTGGAAGATGCTATTCAAGGGCGTCGAGGCTCCCGCATCCACTTCCGAGGACCGCGGATACAGCTCGCAGCGTCACGTTAGCGAGGTATGCCATCTACACCTTTTACAGGATGTTTAAGATTTTTTCATAGTTTGACTCTATGCGGGATCGAAAATCCCTTACTTTGACAGGCTTGGCGGGCGATATCCGGACAGATTAACTATCCGGCTCCGCTGCCCGAAGACCCAGCCCCAGCTCTACTAGCAAAGCTGCTGGTTCCGGCGCCTTATGTGGTGCCGGAGAAGAAGGCCAAGAAGAAGAAGACCACGGGGACTCGAAAGAGTGCCCGCAACATGGTGGTGTCGGACTCGTCATCTGACGAGTCCGAGACGCCCTCCTCCCGCGAAAACGAGGAGGAGGAAGAAGAAAACTCTCCCCCCCAGCGGAGGGAGGAGAGAAGAGGAAGGCCACCCCAACGGGGGAGGCCGAGGGGTCTAGGAAAAGGAAGACACCTCCGCCGGACTACGCCCCCAATGCCGAAGAGGGCAAAGAGGAGTGGCCAAATAGGGCCAAGCGTCCAGCGAAATCGTAAGTTCGGATATCAGGGTAACTCATGATGTTCCTTTGTTGCACAGGTTTCCCTAATGTCGAATGTAATTATGCAGTCCGCCCCGGGCCGAATTTGACGAATCGTCAGGCAGCTCCCTGGACTCATCGGACGTGAACTCAGTTCCGCCCGCTGTCTCCCCCCGCACTGCAGACGATGCCGAAGTGGCGTCGCGACAAGCTCCGGGGCAGGAGGAGGTGGTCCCGGAGGAGCCGCAAGGCAACCTCCCGGACTTCGGGAGTGAAGGGGATAAGGCTCCCCAGGGCTCTCAGTCCGGCCTTGTGCCGGACACCGCGCCGGAATCTTCCACAGTTCCGGACCACGGTAGGCGAACTCCTTCCAAGAGGAGCAAGCCTTCTGAGCCAGCGGCCTCCGTCCAACCGGAGGTGCCGGACAATCTGCTGGAGGTGCTTGACGACGCCTCCATCGACGAGGGGCACCGTGCTATTATTAGTACGGTGATCCAGAAGGTTCAGTCCGCCAAGAGCGGACTGACTGAAGCTTGCGCTAGCCTTCTAACAGGCTTCGAGGTAAGTAAAAATATGTAAAAATATTACCGCATAGAGAGTAGCCCCTGATGCTCTGTTTGGTGTTCGGAAAGAAAAGTCAAATAGAGGATCTATTAAATTTCGCAGGAGTCTAAAAAAAGAGTCGATATGCGTATGCAGGCTTCGCTGCTATCCACCGCCGCACTGACTGCAGAGGTGGGTGTCCTGAAGCAGGACCTCAAGCGGACCGAGCAAGAGCTCGGCCTTGCCAAGCGGCGGCTCAAGGAGGAAGAAGGTTAGAAATACCTTACAGGAAAAGTGCCTATAAAAAGGCTTGATTGCAAAAAGAGTAACAGGATTGTACTGCTTATTGTAGGGGCCACGACTGAGGTGGCGACCCTTAAGTAGGCGCTGTCTGAGGCCGAAAAGAAAATGGCCGCGGAGCGCACCGAGCGAGATAAACTTGGGGCTCAGGTCGGCGAGGGCAGCAAGAGCTTCAGGCTCTCATGAAAAAACATGAGAGTTTGGAGCTGGAGTCAAAGGCGCAAGCATCCGAGCTTGCAATGGCCCTAGAGGCTGCCAAGTCTGCCAAGGCCGAAGCCCAAAAGGCCCTCCAAGAGTTGGAGGAGATGAGGAAGATAGCAGCGGGTAAGGCATTCTTTATGCAAAGAAGAAATATAAAAGTTAACTACCTGTTACTTACCCGAATCCGGAGCTCTCCAGGGGCATTCGCAGATCTTCCCTGCAGCATATCCGACGCCGCCGCATTCTACCGAGCTGAAGAGGGTAGCTCAACGGAGAAGGTGTTCTGGTCTCAGTATTCTGAGGCCGGACACCCTGTGCCCTTGAGCGACCAACTGAAACAGCTGGTCGAGCTCCCGAAGGCGGCCGAGCAGGCCATGAAGGGCTTCATAGTTTGGCTGTGGCCCAGAGAGGCCCTGCATGGGAGCTATTTCAGGCTGGTGCAGCGGCTGGTGGAGGCCTGTCCGAGGCTTGAGGTCATCAAGCGCTCCGTCTACATCGAAGGTGCCCGTCGGGCCCTTGCCCGTGCAAAGGTGCACTGGGGTAAGCTGGACGGTGAGAAGCTTGTGAAGGACGGGCCGCCGCTGGGGAAGGAGCATCGCAAGCCCGAGAACTACTACAAGGATGTTCTTGCAGGTGCCCGCCTTGTGGCGGATGAATGTACCAAGGATGTGATATTTGAATGAACTCGCTCGTGTTTATCCTGTGCGCTGAAAACTTGTTCATATGCGCTAAGCAATGCTTATTGAATTTAAAATATTACTTTTTGTGCGGCCGTTTATCAAAAATTGAGAGATGGCCAGTTGTCGGCTTCTGCCCCCGTGCCACTAGTGCTGGGGTGTTCGGGATAAACCTGAGCGCTCTTTTTCCCATAGTTGGGTCCTTTGAGGGAGGCGCTCAGCACACCGAACCAGGCAATCAGACTATAATGCTTGAACACTCTCACTTAGCCATAGAACTCTATAATTTTAAATTTCGGCGAAGCCCCTTGTTCGGAAGACCAAGTTCGGGGCGCTATCCACGCCTTGGCCGGACAAAGCCAGCTCCTCGCTTGAAGCGGCATAAGCCTTTAGGGACTCGAAAAACCTCTCGAACAGCGACCGGTCTCTCGCCACATCATGACAATCAGTTTTAGCTTTCTCCACTGAGGTGCTTAACCCAGCTGAACCGGGGCACAATCGTAGTGGTTCTCCTAGTGCTGCCTTAGCCGATAGAGCGGAACGTAAGGCACCAAAACATAGGAGCCGGGCAAACCCAACTATTGACCCAAATCATGATTCGGAGCCGATGCATATTGTGCTATAAGTTCGGGGTGCCGCACTTGTGAAAGTGTACGGACTTCTCACACCATTATGAGGGGTACTGAAGCCCCTGGCGTGTTTGCCGTACCATGGTGTACGGGTGCAATCATGTCATTTAATAAACATAAATGTGAAAACAAGATAATGCAAAAAATAGACAAGAAGCTAAGCATTGTTTATACAGAGGCTATTTATCAAAGCCGGACGATACAAATAGTGCGGTAAGCAAAAGATATTGGACTATTCAGTATGTCCTGACCAGGGGCAGGCCACGGAATTGTATTTAAAACAGGTATACCGCTCGTAACAGAGACCACCTGGGAGTTCCATAATGCGGCATGGCTTGTCTGCCTCCCTCGATCTTGCATCGTTTGTGCGGCAGTCGAATTGCCGAACAGGTCGTCCGAAGTATGGAGTCCTGAAAGTAAGAAAAAAATTAAAAAAGAATCCGGCAGCCCCTAGTACGTTTTAAGCCGTATTTTGGGCGTGCCGTTATTGTGCCCCTTCCCCTGTGCCCATGGTATTTCAAGGGCGTAGTTATGTACGCGAGGTACTGGTTTCGTTATGTCGCAAAAGCTGGGGTTGGGGCCGCATTGCTACGCTTGCTCAGAGTGTGCCAGGCGGTCCTGCTGTGGGTTACTCCAGGCGCGCTTGGTAGTGTCTGGCTTTTTAATGGCCGGACTGGAGAATTGCCTGAGAAGGCTACTTTGTACATCCGCTGCGAGAGCCGCTGTATGCTCCTCCGTACGGAGGGAGCGTTCGGTGTTTCCGTTGACCGTAATTACTCCTCGAGGGCCTGGCATCTTGAGCTTGAGATATGCATAGTGCGGAGCCGCATTGAACTTTGCGAATGCGGTTCGTCCGAGCAGGGCGTGATAGCCACTGCGAAACGGGACTATATCGAAGATTAACTCTTCGCTTTGGAAATTGTCCGGGGATCCGAAGACCACGTCAAGTGTTACTGAGCCTGTACAGTTGGCTTCTACACCTAGTATAACGCCTTTAAAGGTCGTTCTTGTGGGCTTAATCCTTGAGGGATCTATGCCCATTTTCCGCACTGTATCCTGATAAAGCAGGTTCAGGCTACTGCCGCCGTCCATGAGGACTCTTGTGAGATGAAATCCGTCGATGATTGGGTCGAGAACCAATGCGGCGAAGCCGCCATGACGGATGCTAGTGGGATGGTCCCTTCGATCAAAAGTGATCGGGCAGGAGGACCATGGGTTGAACTTTGGGGCAACTGGCTCCATCATGTATACGTCCCATAGCACACGCTTCCGCTCCCGCTTGGGAATGTGGGTTGCGTATATCATGTTCACCGTCCGCACTTGTGGGGGAAAGCCCTTCTGTCCATTGTTGTTCGGCGGCTTGGGCTCCTCGTCGTCGCTGTGCAGCCCCTTGTCTCTGTTTTTGGCCCTTAACTTGCCTGCCTGCTTGAACACCCAACAATCCCTGTTAGTGTGATTGGCTGGCCTTTCGGGGGTGCCATGTATCTGGCACAAGCAATCGAGTATTCGGTCCAAACTGGACGGGCCCTGAGTATTATTTTTGAATGGCTTTTTCCGCTGACCGGATTTATAGCCTTTGAATCCGGCATTGACTGCCGTGTTTTCATTGCTGTCGCTGCTAACGCGGCGTTTTTGCTTATTCCGATGTGTCCTGCCACTTTTGTCCTTGGTATCCGAATTACCAGGGTTCTTTGATAAGTTGTTACTGCGAGCTAGCCAGCTGTCTTCTCCCGCGCAAAAGCAGGTCATGAGTGTCGTGAGGGCTACCATGGATTTCGGCTTTTCCTGTCCCAGGTGCCGGGCAAGCCACTTGTCGCGGATGTTATACTTGAAGGCTGCTAGGGCCTCTGTGCCCGGACAGTCGACTATCTGGTTTTTCTTTGTTAGGAACCGTGTCCAGAATTGTCTGGCCGATTCCTCTGGCTGCTGAATTATGTGGCTTAAGTCGTCGACATCTGGTGGTCGCATGTAAGTGCCCTGGAAGTTGTCGAGGAATGCGGCTTCCAGGTCCTCCCAAGAACCGATTGAGTCTGCTGGCAAGCTGTTAAGCCAATGTCGGGCCGGTCCTTTAAGTTTGAGCGGGAGGCATTTGATGGCGTGTAGATCATCGCCGCGTGCCATGTGGATGTGAAGGAGATAATCCTCGACCCATACCGCCGGATCTGTTGTGCCATCGTATGATTCGATGTTTACAGGTCTGAAACCCTCTGGGATTTTATGATCCATTACTTCATTCGTGAAGCATAGCGGGTGTGCGGCGCCTCTGTACTGGGCTATATCACGACGCAGCTCGGAAGAGCTATGTCTGTTGTGTTCGGCCCGGTCAGATTTGTTGTATCCGGAGTGAAGATCATTGTCACATGCCGTAGGGCGCCTGCGCGATCCGTAGATCGATCTTGTTTGTCTTGCCTTATCCTCCAGTATGTCTCGCAGGTCGGGCGCATTTTCCCATGCCTTAGTTGAGTGGCGTCGGGGCATGGCTTGGGTGGAGGGCCGAGAGGCCTCTCTGTCGCGGCCGCGAGGTGGCCGGTCTGCCATGTCATGCACTAGTGATGTAGGTGCTTCCTCCTCTGATCGGGGTAGCGGCCTGCGCTTCGGGTAACTCTTGGAGGGGCGTTCGAGTTCATACTCTTCGGCCGCAAGGACTTCAGTCCATCTGTCAGCTAGCAAATCTTGGGCAGCTCTAAGGTGTTGCTGCTTTTTCTTGAGGCTACTTGCCGTGGCTAAAAGCCTGCGTTTAAAACGCTCTTGTTCGGCGGGGTCTGATGGTATGACGAATTCGTCGTCATCGAGGCTTGCCTCGTCTTCGGAGGGAGGCGTATAGTTATCATCCTCGACCTCTCGGTCTGCCGCTGTCTCATGAGGGCTGGCTTCTCCATCTTCCTGTGCCGAATCTTGCTGAGGTGGGTGTTCTTCGGCGCTATCCGGGGTAGTATTATCTCCCGTGCCGGAATCACCGTTTTTGCTTTGGCGGGATTTAGAGCGGTGCCGCTGATGCCGGCGCTTTGGCTGTTTCTTGGGGGCGTCATCCCCCACTGTTCCATCGCCATCTCCATCTTTTGGAGTATCCACCATATATATGTCATATGACGAGGTGGCCTTCCAGCGCCCTACAGGTGCTGGTTCCTGTTCGTCTCCTACATCGTCGTCCATGCCGTCGATGTCTTCGGAGCCAAAGTCAAGCATGTCGGTTAGGTCATCGACAGTGGCTACAAAGTGGGTGGTGGGTGGGCTTTGAATTTCCTCATCGCCGTATCCCACCCTCGCTGACCGTAGTCCGGCCAGGGCTCTCCTGATGAAGAGAGAGACTTAAGAGAATTCAGGATGTCGCCAAAAGGCGAATGCTGAAAGATGTCTGCGGCGGTGAACTCCATTATCGGCGCCCAATCGGATTCGATTGGCAGGGGCGCGGGGGGTTCGGAGTCCGGGGAGGAGTCCGGATCCTCAGAGTCACGGGTTGTGCAGAGTGCGGGGCTAGCGTACGGCTCGATCGCTTTCGGGATCGCAGCCCCCGAGGTGACGTCCAACCGCTCATCCTCGATTGGCGCAATAGGCTCCGAGTTAGGGGTCGGAACCGATGCATGTGCGGCCTCCAGGACACTGTCCGAGGGCAGAGCTAGATCATGCCCCTCGAGGTAGTGCGACGCGCTTGGCCTTGGCTCGAACCCGTCAAAGATCAAGTCTCCGCGGATGTCAGCCGTGTAGTTTAAGCTTCCAAACCGACTTGATGGCCAGGGGCGTTGCTTTCGATCTGCTCCAGGTGGCCGAGCGAATTGGCCCATAGAGCGAAGCCGCCGAAGACGAAGATCTGTCCGGGGAGAAAAGTCTCACCTTGGACCGCATCGTTGTTGATGATCAAAGGAGCCATCGGGCCTAAAGGCGACGACACAGAGGAACTCTCAATGAAAGCACCAATGTCGGTGTCAAAACCGGCGGATCTCGGGTAGTGCGTCCCGAACTGTGCGTCTAGGCCGGATGGTAACAGGAGGCAGGGAACACGATGTTTTACCCAGGTTCGGGCCCTCTTGATGGAGGTAAAACCCTACGTCCTGCTTGATTAATATTGATGATATGGGTAGTACAAGAGTAGATCTACCAAGAGATCAAGGAGGCTAAACCCTAGAAGCTAGCCTATGGTATGATTGTTGTATATGGAGTTCATTGCCTACGGACTACAACCCTCCAGTTTATATAGACACCGGATAGGGCTAGGGTTACATAGAGTCGGTTACAATGGTAGGAGATCTTGAATATCCGCATCGCCAAGCTTGCCTTCCACGCCAAGGAAAGTCCCATCCGGACACGGGACGAAGTCTTCAATCTTGTATCTTCATAGTCCAGGAGTCCGGCTGAAGGTATAGTCCGGCTACCCGAACACCCCCTAATCCAGGACTCCCTCAGTCCCCTTATGACCCAACATCTTAAGCTGTAGATAAACATAACACGGCCCTGCCATGAACTTGGTATAAGCCAGTCGTCCAAACAGGGCATGATATAGAATCTTGATTTTCACCACCTCAAAAGTCAACGTTTCTGACCTTGAATCATGATCATCTCCAAAAGCCACCTCTAGGGCTATCTTGCCCACTGGATACGCAGGCTCACCAGGCACCACACCATGAAAAACGATGTTCGACGGTTTAAGATTCTTATGTGTCAATCCCATACGGCGGAAGGTATCATAGTAAAGGATATTGATACTACTTTCCCCATCCATAAGCACCTTGGTGAACTTATACCCCCCAACTTGGGGTGCCACCACTAAGGGATTATCAACCCGAGGTGGGTGATCCTCTCGACTCCATAAAATTGGTTGTTCAGACCAGCGCAAATACCGAGGCACTGCCGGTTCAACAGAGTGCACGACCCTTTTGTGAAGCTTCTGATCCCTCTTACACAAGCTAGTAGTGAAGACATGATACTTCCCACTATTCAACTGCTTCGGATTGCTCTGCTAACCCGACTACTGCTGCTGCTGATTCCCCTGATGGTTATAACCTCCTTGATTGCCTTGATTGCTGTGTCCGGTCTCATGGCCTTGGAATCCTGAACTGGAGCTGCCACCTCCATAACCTGGCCCATGAAAACCGCCTCCTGAACTGCCGGGCGGGCCATTGTCGTACTGAAACATATCGGAATTTTTGAACTCCCGCATGATGAAACAATCCTTCCAAAGATGTGAAGCTGGCTTCTCCTTCGATCCGTGCTTTGGACAATGTTGATTTAACAGGCGCTCCAGAATGGGGCCTGACCCTCCGCCCCTCTGAGGCGGTTTGCCCTTATGACACTGACTGTTATCCTGAGCGTTGGTGTTAGCCACAAATTCTAGGCTATTATCTGCTTTGCGCTTACCATTATTCCCATGACCTGCGGGATTGGCTGCTACCCCTTGGCATTGCCGTTCTTTTTCACCTTCCCTGTTTTGTCATCCTCCGACTCAGGGTCTTTGGTATTATCTGAATCGGCATATTTCACCAAAGCAGCCATAAGGGTTGACATGTCATTGCAGTGGCGCTTGAGCCTCCCTAACTTCAGTTTTAATGGCAGAAACCGGCAATTGCCCTCCAACGTCAAAACTGATGTATCCGCGTTGATGCGGTCCGACGAATGCAGAATAGCTGAGACTCGCTTCACCCAATGGGTTATAAACTCCCCATCCTCTTGAACACAAGTGGCCAGGTCCACAATCGACATAGGGTGCTTAAAAGTATCCTTAAAATTCTAGATAAACCGGTGTTTTAACTTAGTCCATGACCCGACGGAGTTAGCCGATAAGCTCTTTAACCAAGTACGAGTTGTCCCCTCCAACATCATGGTGAAGTACTTAGCACACACCGCTTCATCCACATCCAGCATCTCCATCGTCATCTCATAAATCTCAACCCATGACTCAGGGGGTAAATCGGCAGTGTAATTGAGCACCTTACGAGGGCCTTCAAAATCTTTGGGCAATCGTACATTACGCAAAGCGGGGGTGAGACACGGCACCCCCAGAGAACTGAAGACCACTCCTGGCTCCACTGAAGCGGTAGGACGAACCGGAGTAAGCTGATGAGCCGCATGTTGTGCTGCCAACTCGGCTTCTCGATGTGCACGACCATGATCCACCACATCCTGCGCATTAGCACCACCGCCTGCCGGGTTATGCCCTCGCGGCAAGTTACGGTGACGTGCACTGCTTGACACGGCCAGTTCATCCTCAACGTGCCTGTTGTAGCTCCGACTCGGCCGGGGGGTGGAATGAATCCTCTCGCGACTATGCGAATAAGCCTGCTGCTGGTTTAAAGCTATTTGAAGGAGCTCTCTGGCCCGTCGTGTCTCAATCGCCATTGGTGACTCGTCATCCATTGGGAGGGCTGCCAATCGTGAAGCGGCGGCCACAATGTTATCCAACAGGTTGGAGTAATGCCCCGGGGGCGTCGGAACATACTGTGGCACAATATTGTTGTGATGAGGCGGGTTCATTGTGCGTGGCTGAACCGACGCTCCTATTACCGGTGCTTCAATACAGTTTACTTCCGGCTGGTTACTGGTTCCTGCTCCTGGCGTGTTGAAGAGATTTCTCGGCTCATAACCCAGCGGAAGGTGCGACTGGTATCTCCTCCTCATGAAATCATCTGAGGCACTCTGATCCAGCCTAAGCCGGTAGGCCTGAGCTTCTAACTCGGCCCGTTCTGTAGCCATCCTGGCGTTCTCTGCTTCCAGGTCCGCTTTAGCCTGAGTTATCTGATCCTTCACCATTGCAATCTCCGCATTGTGTTGATCTTGGGTTGCTGCATCCACTTCTGCTGCCAGCAATGTTGCCAAGGCATCGACCAATTTAGACAAAACCTGAGCCGGAGGCGGCGCAGAGCCCCCTGCTCTTGTTGGTGTTGTTGTTGCTGAACCGGAGAGCATTGTCGCGGCGGTGGAAGAGTGTTGCTGTCGGTGTCAAAACTAGCGGATATCGGGTAGGGGGTCCCAAACTATGCGTCTAAGGCGGATGGTAACAGGAGGCAGGGGACACGATGTTTACCCAGGTTCGGGCCCTCTTGATGTTGGTAATACCCTACGTCCTGCTTGATTTTTCTTGATGATATGAGTATTACAAGGGTTGATCTACAATGAGATCGTAGAGGCTAAACCCTAGAAGCTAGCCAATGGTATGATTGTATGTTGTCCTACGGACTAAACCCTCCGGTTTATATAGACACTGGAGGGGGCTGGGTTACACAAGGTCGGTTACAAGGGAGGAGATCTACATATCCGTATTGCCTAGCTTGCCTTCCATGCCAAGGAGAGTCCCATCCGGACACGTGATGAAGTCTTCAATCTTGTATCTTCATAGTCCAACAGTCCAGCCAAAGGATATAGTCCGGCTGTCCGGAGACCCCCTAATCCAGGACTCCCTCAGTAGCCCCTGAACCAGGCTTCAATGATGATGAGTCCGGCGCGCAGTTTTGTCTTCGGCATTGCAAGGCGGGTTCCTCCTCCGAATACTCCATGGAAGATTTTGAACACAAGGATAGTGTCCGGCCCTACAAAATAATTTCCACATACCACCGTAGAGAGAATAATATTTCCACAAATCTAATCTGCCGACGTGTTTTGACAGCACGACGTTACGTCATGGCCCGGTCATTATTTGAACCGTTTTTCTCAACCAGCACCGCACATATCGCGAGGCGGTTTTCTTGACACGTCTTGTCGAAGCAGAGACCGTGTCCCCCTTATTACGGGATTCTCATCAATACGGACGTGGGTAACCCACTCGTGCCCGTTGGTATGACTCCTCGATTTTAGGCGAGTCCAAACAGGCGCGATGAGGACACTTGACATTCACTCTCTTTATAAAGAGGCCAAGACATGCCCCTTTTTCCTCTCGCGCTCAATCGAATCCTTCCCCCACCTCGAGTTCCAACACCCCAGGCTCAGGTCAGGCGCTTCGGACCTTCAAACATGTCCGGATCCAACCTCCGAGGACGGTGGATTCCTTCCTCTATCACAGAGGAGGACATCAAGAAGCTGAGAGAGGCCAGATATCTGACAGCCAAAATTTCGCACAGGCTGCCTGCCCGAGGGCAGGTCATCCCCACTCCTGAACCCAACGAGAGTGTTGTGTTCGTCGCTCACTTCCTCCGAGGATCAGGCCTCGCTCTGGATCCCTTTGTTAGGGGACTCATGTTCTATTATGGGCTGGATTTCCATGATCTGGCCCTGGATTCCCTCCTTCACATCTCGTCGTTCATCGCCGTATGTGAGGCCTTCCTCCGCATTACCCCTCGCTTCGGCCTGTGGCTCAAGACCTTCAGTGTGAAGCCAAAGATGATTGAGGGGCGGCACGCAGAGTGCGGAGGTGTCGTATTAAGCAAAAGCGATGATGCTCCATGGCCAGAGGGTTCCTTCCCAGAGGTATCCAGTTTGTGGCAGTGGGAGTGGTTTTATATCACAGCTCCCCGATGTGCCAAGTGGGCAGCTGTCCCTGTCTTTCGCTACCCTCCACCACAACTGACGTCATGGATCAGCGAGGGGCTAAACTGGGGTCCAGTAAAGGATGTGCCGATATTGCAAAGCCGCATCCGAGATCTCATTGAGAGAGACATCATCCTGGTCACGATGATGCAGGTCATGCTAGTTTGCCAGGTCCCGCCTTGCAAACGTAGACCTCTCCGTTTGTGGGAGTTCAACCCAGAGGGACCGAGAATCATTCAGCACTTCCTCGGCATGACGCTCAAGGAGATGTACAAGTTGTTCTTCGGATCACAAATAAAGTGTCCGGACACCACCGAGGATGTGGGTCTGAGCTGTAATCGCCCGGATACTCAAGTAAGTAATCCCAAGGCCGAACACACTATTTCTCTTATTCATCATAACATCATTCGAAAAGTCGCTCTTTGACCAGGACTGTATAACAAAGGCGAAGATGATCAGGTGATGTCTACTACACAACCTTCTTCTTGTAGACGTTGTTGGGCCTCCAAGTGCAGAGGTTTGTAGGACATTAGCAAATTTCCCTCAAGTGGATGACCTAAGGTTTATCAATCCGTAGGAGGCGTAGGATGAAGATGGTCTCTCTCAAGCAACCCTGCAACCAAATAACAAAAAGTCTCTTGTGTCCCCAACACACCTAATACAATGGTAAATTGTATAGGTGCACTAGTTCGGCGAAGAGATGGTGATACAAGTGGTATCTGGATAGTAGATATGAGTATTTGTAATCTCAAAATATAAAAAAGCAAGGTAACTAATGGTAAAAGTGAGCGTAAGCAGTATTGCAATGCGTTGAAACAAGGCCTAGGGTTCATACTTTCGCTAGTGCAAGTTCCCTCAACAATAATAACATAATTGGATCACATAACAATCCCTCAACATGCAAAAAAGAGTCACTCCAAAGTCACTAATAGCGGAGAACAAACGAAGAGATTATGGTAGGGTATGAAACCACCTCAAAGTTATTCTTTCCAATCAATCCGTTGGGCTATTCCTATAAGTGTCACAAACAACCCTAGAGTTCGTACTAGAATAACACCTTAAAACACAAATCAATCAAAACCCTAATGTCACCTAGATACTCCAATGTCACCTCAAGTATCTGTGGGTATGATTATACGATATGCATCACACAATCTCAGATTCATCTATTCAACCAACACATAGAACCTCAAAGAGTGCCGCAAAGTTTCTACCGGAGAATCACGACGAAAACGTGTGCCAACCCCTATGCATAGCTTCATGGGCGGAACCCGCAAGTTGATCACCAAAACATACATCAAGTGAATCACGTGATATCTCATTGTCACCACAGATATCTATGGCAAGACATACATCAAGTGTTCTCAAATATTTAAAGACTCAATCCGATAACATAACTTCAAAGGGTAAACTCAATTCATTACAAGAGAGTAGAGGGGGAGGAGAAACATAAGATCCAACTATAATAGCAAAGCTCGTAATACATCAAGATCGTGCCAAATCAAGAACACGAGAGAGAGCGAGAGAGATCAAACACATAGCTACTGGTACATACCCTCAGCCCCGAGGGAGAACTACTCCGTCCTCGTCATGGAGAGCACCGAGATGATGAAGATGGCCACCGGAGATGGATTCCCCCCTCCGGCAAGGTGCCGGAACGGGTCTAGATTGGCTTTCAGTGGCTACGGAGGCTTCTGGCGGCGAAACTCCCGATCTATTGTGCTCCCAAATGTTTTTAGGGCATATGGAGATATATAGGCGGAAGAAGTACGTCAGGGGGGGCCACGAGGGGCCCACGAGGGTGGAGGGCGCGCCCCCTACCTCGTGGCCTCCTCGAAGCTTCCCTTATGTAGACTCCAAGTCTTCTGCGCTTCTTCTGATCCAAAAATAAGTTCCGTGAAGTTTCAGGTCAATTGGACTCCGTTTGATTTTCCTTTTCTTCGAAACCCTAAAACAAGGTAAAAACAGAAACTGGCACTGGGCTCTGGGTTAATAAGTTAGTCCCAAAAATCATATAAAAGTGTATAATAAAGCCCATAAACATCCAAAGCAGTAGATAATATAGCATGGAGCAATCAAAAATTATAGATACGTTGGAGACGTATTAGCATCCCCAAGCTTAATTCCAGCTCGTCCTCGAGTAGGTAAATGATAAAAATAGAATTTTTGATGTGGAATGCTACCTAACATATTCATCATGTATTTCTCTTTATTGTAGCAAGAATTTTCAGATCCATAAGATTCAAGACAAAAGTTTAATATTGACATAAAAATAATAATACTTCAAGCATAATAACTAAGCAATTATGTCTTCTCAAAATAACATGGCCAAAGAAAGCTATCCCTACAAAATCATATAGTCTGGCTATGCTCTATCTTCATCACACAAAATATTTAAATCATGCACAACCCCGATGGCAAGCCAAGCAATTTTTTCATACTTTTGATGTTCTCAAACTTTTACGATCTTCATGCAATAGATGAGCGTGAGCCATGGACATAGCACTATAGGTGGAATAGAATGGTGGTTGTGGAGAAGATAAAAAGGAGAAGATAGTCTCACATCAACTAGGTGTATCAACAGGCTATGGAGATACCCATCAATAGATATCAATGTGAGTGAGTAGGGATTGCCATGCAACAGATGCACTAGAGCTATAAATGTATGAAAGCTCAACAAAAGAAACTAGTGGGTGTGCATCCAACTGGCTTGCTCACGAAGACCTAGGGCATTTTGAGGAAGCCCATCATTGGAATATACAAGCCAAGTTCTATAATGAAAGATTCCCACTAGTATATGAAAGTGATAACATGAGAGACTCTCTACTATGAAGATCATGGTGCTACTTTGAAGCACAAGTGTGGTAAAAGGATAGTAACTTTGTCCCTTCTCTCTTTTTCTCTCATTTTTTATTTGGGCCTTTTCTCTTCTTTATGTCCTCTTTTCTTTCTCTTTTTTTATTTGGGCTTCTTTGGCCTCTTTTATTTATTTTTTGTCCGGAGTCTCATCCCCACTTGTGGGGGAATCATAGTCTCCATCATCCTTTCCTCACTGGGACAATGCTCTAATAATGATGATCATCACACTTTTATTTTTCTTACAACTCAACAATTACAACTCGATACTTAGAACAAAATATGACTCTATATGAATGCCTCCGGCGGTGTACCAGGATGTGCAATGATGCATGAGTGACATGTATGAAAGAATTATGAACGGTGGCTTTGCCACAAATACAATGTCAACTACATGATCATGCAAAGCAGTATGACAATGATGAAACGTGTCATAATAAACGTAACTGTGGAAAGTTGCATGGCAATATATCTCGGAATGGCTATGGAAATGCCATAATAGGTAGGTATGGTGGCTGTTTTGAGGAAGGTATATGGTGGGTTTATGATACCGGCGAAAGGTGCGCGGTATTAGAGAGGCTAGCAATAGTGGAAGGGTGAGAGTGCGTATAATCCATGGACTCAACATTAGTCATAAAGAACTCACATACTTATTGCAAAAATCTATTAGTTATCGAAACAAAGTACTACGCGCATGCTCCTAGGGGAGTAGATTGGTAGTAAAAGACCATCGCTCGTCCCCGACCGCCACTCATAAGGAGGACAATCAATAAATAAATCATGCTCCGACTTCATAACATAACGGTTCACCATACATGCATGCTACGGGAATCACAAACTTCAACAAAAGTATTTCTCAAATTCACAACTACTCAACTAGCATGACTCTAATATTACCATCCTCATATCTCAAAACAATCATCAAGTATCAAACTTCTCATAGTATTCAATGCACTCTATATGAAAGTTTTTATTATATCCCTCTTGGATGCCCATCATATTAGGACTAAATTCATAACCAAAGCAAATTACCATGCTGTTATAAAGACTCTCAAAATAATACAAGTGAAGAACTAGAGTTCATCTATTTCTATAAAATAAAACCACCACCGTGCTCTAAAAAGATATAAGTGAAGCACTAGAGCAACGACAAACTACTTCGAAAGATATAAGTGAAGATCAATGAGTAGTCGAATAATTATGCAGCTATGTGAAGACTCTCTAACATTTAATAATTTCAGATCTTGGTATTTTATTTAAACAACAAGCAAAGAAAAATAAAATGAGATTCTAAGAATGGCAAACATCATGTGAAGAAGCAAAAACTTAGGATCAACCAATACTAACCGATAGTTGTTGAAGAAGAAAGGTGGGATGCCAACCGGGGCATCCCCAAGCTTAGATGCTTGAGACTTCTTGAAATATTATCTTGGGGTGCCTTGGGCATCCCCAAGCTTGAGCTTTTATGTCTCCTTAATTCCTCTCATATCAAGGTCTCCCTAAATCTCAAAAGCTTCATCCACACAAAACGCAACAAGGACTCGTGAGATAAGTTAGTATAAACCATTGCCAAAACCTTATCGTACTCTACTGTAGAAAATACCTAAAATTATTATTCAACATTGCATACTAAATGCCTCTGCATATTTAATAGTCCTATCCTCAAATAGAATCATTAAAGAAGCAAACATATGCAAACAATGCAAACATAACAGCAATCTGCCTAAACAGGACACTCTGTAAAGAATGCAGCAAAATCCATACTTCCCTAGCTCCAAAAATTATGAAAGAAAATTACCACTGTAGTAAATTTATCAGAGCTTAATATTCAAAAGGTTTCAACATTTTATCACATTCTGAATTTTCTAGGGAATTATTGCAACAGAGGTAAACTTTCTGTTTTCAAACAGCAACATGAAGACTTGTAACATAGGCATAGTAAAGACTATCAATGCCACTTTTATTGGAATAAAAGATGAAAAACATTGTTCTAAATAACAGCAAGCAAATCCTAACAAAATAAATTGACGCTCCAAGCAAAACACATATCTTGTGGCGAATACAAATATATCTCCAAGTAAAGTTACCGATGAACAAAGACGAAAGAGGGGATGCCTTCCGGGGCATCCCCAAGCTTAGGATCTTGTCTATCCTTGAATATTACCTTGGGGTGCCTTGGGAATACCCAAGCTTAGGCTCTTGCCACTCCTTATTCCATAGTCCATCGAATCTTTACCCAAAACTTGAAAACTTCACAACACAAAACTTAACAGAAAACTCATAAGCTCCGTTAGTATAAGAAAATAAATCACCACTTAGGTACTGTTGTGAACTCATTATTTATTTATATTGGTGTAATATCTACTGTATTACAACTTCTCTATGGTTTATAAACTCTTTTACTAGCCATAGATTCATCAAAATAAGTAAACAACACATGAAAAACAGAATCTGCCAAAAACAGAACAGTCTGTAGTAATCTGGATCAAACATATACTTATGGAACTCATAAAATTCTCAAATAAATTTCTGGACCTGAGGAATTTATATATTAATCATATTCAAAAATAATTAACTAAATATCACTTTCCAAATAAAAATGGCAGCAGTTCTCGTGAGTGCTAAAGTTTCTGTTTTTTACAGCAAGATCAAAAAGACTTTCCCCAAGTCTTCCCAACGGTTCTACTTGGCACAAACACTAATTAAAACATAAAAACTCAATCATAACAGAGGCTAGATAAATTATTTATTACTAAACAGGAACAAAAAGCAAGGAACAAAAATAAAATTGGGTTGCCTACCAACAAGCGCTATCGTTTAACGCCCCTAGCTAGGCATGATGATCTCAATGATGCTCACATAAAAGATAAGGATTGAAACATAAAGTGAGCATCATGAAGAATATGACTAGAACATTTAAGACTAACCCACTTCCTATTCATAGGGAATTTGTGAGCAAATAACTTGTGGGAACAAGAATCAACTTGCATAGGAAAGCAAAACAAGCATAACTTCAAAATTTTAAGCACATAGAGAGGAAACTTGATATTATTGCAATTCCTACAAGCATATATTCCTCCCTCATAATAAATTTCAGTAACATCATGAATGAATTCAACAATATAACTATCACATAAAGCATTCTTTTCATGATCTACAAGCATAGAAATTTTATTACTCTCCACACAAGCAAAATTCTTCTCATTAATAGTAGTGGGAGCAAACTCAACAAAGTAACTATCATGGGATTGAAAATTGAAATCAAGATGACAAGTTTCATTGTCATCATTATTCTTTAAAGCATACGTGTCATCACAATAATCATCATTGATATGAGGCATGCTTTCATCATAATAAATTTGCTCATCAAAACTTGGGGGACAAAATATGATCTTCATCAAACATAGATTCCCCAAGCTTGTGGCTTTGCATATAATTAGCATCATGGATATTGAAGGAATTCGTACTAACAACATTGCAATCATGCTCATCATTCAAATATTTAGTGCCAAACATTTTATAGATTTCTTCTTCTAGCACTTGAGCACAATTATCCTTTCCATCATACTCACGAAAGATATTAAAAAGGTGAAGCGTATGAGACAAACTCAATTCCATTTTTTATAGTTTTCTTTTATAAACTAAACTTGTGATAAAACAATAAACTAAAAGACTCGACTGCAAGATCTAAATATATACCTTCAAGCACTCACCTCCCCGGCAATGGCGCCAGAAAATAGCTTGATGTCTACTACACAACCTTCTTCTTGTAGACGTCGTTGGGCCTCCAAGTGCAGAGGTTTGTAGGACAGTAGCAAATTTCCCTTAAGTGGATGACCTAAGGTTTATCAATCCGTAGGAGGCGTAGGATGAAGATGGTCTCTCTCAAGCAACCCTGCAACCAAATAACAAAATGTCTCTTGTGTCCTCAACACACCCAATACAATGGTAAATTGTATAGGTGCACTAGTTCGGCGAAGAGATGGTGATACAAGTGGTATATGGATAGTAGATATGAGTATTTGTAATCTGAAAATATAAAAACAGCAATGTAACTAATGGTAAAAGTGAGCGTAAACGGTATTGCAATGCGTTGAAACAAGGCCTAGGGTTCATACTTTCACTAGTGCAAGTTCCCTCAACAATAATAACATAATTGGATCACATAACTATCCCTCAACATGCAACAAAGAGTAACTCCAAAGTCACTAATAGCGGAGAACAAAAGAAGAGATTATGGTAGGGTACAAAACCACCTCAAAGTTATTCTTTCCAATCAATCCGTTGGGCTATTCCTATAAGTGTCACAAACAACCCTAGAGTCCGTACTAGAATAACACCTTAAAACACAAATCAATCAAAACCCTAATGTCACCTAGATACTCCAATGTCACCTCAAGTATCTGTGGGTATGATTATACGATATGCATCACACAATCTCAGATTCATCTATTCAACCAACACATAGAACCTCAAAGAGTGCCCCAAAGTTTCTACCGGAGAATCACGACGAAAACGTGTGCCAACCCCTATGCATAGGTTCATGGGCGGAACCCGCAAGTTGATCACCAAAACATACATCAAATGAATCACGTGATATCTCATTGTCACCATAGATATCCACGGCAAGACATACCAAGTGTTCTCAAATCTTTAAAGACCCAATCTGATAACATAACTTCAAAGGGGAAACTCAATTCATTACAAGAGAGTAGAGGGGGAGGAGAAACATAAGATCCAACTAAAATAGCAAAGCTCGCGATACATCAAGATCGTGCCAAATCAAGAACACGAGAGAGAGAGAGAGAGAGAGAGATCAAACACATAGCTACTGGTACATACCCTCAGCCCCGAGGGAGAACAACTACCTCCTCGTCATGGAGAGCACTGGGATGATGAAGATGGCCACCGGAGAGGGATCCCCCCCTCCGGCAGGGTGCCGGAACGGGTCTAGATTGGCTTTCGGTGGCTATGGAGGCTTCTGGCGGTGGAACTCCCGATCTATTGTGCTCCCGGATGTTTTTAGGGTATATGGAGATATATAGGCGGAAGAAGTACGTTAGGGGGGCACGAGGGGCCCACGAGGGTGGAGGGCACGCCCCCCTACCTCGTGGCCTCCTCGAAGCTTCCCTTACATAGACTCCAAGTCTTCTGGGCTTCTTCTGATCGAAAAATAAGTTCCATGAAGTTTCAGGTCAATTGGACTCCGTTTGATTTTCCTTTTCTTCGAAACCCTAAAACAAGGTAAAAACAGAAACTGGCACTGGGCTCTGGGTTAATAGGTTAGTCCCAAAAATCATATAAAAGTGTATAATAAAGACCATAAACATCCAAAACAGTAGATAATATAGCATGGAGCAATCAAAAATTATAGATACGTTGGAGACGTATCATCAGGTGTCCGGCCCCCCTTCCTGAGGGCTTGGCCAATCCAGTACTAGACAGAATGCTGGAGCCGGCACCTTATCAAGTGCCCTCGAAGGAAGATTAAGGGGGGAATAAAGAGGCTGAAAGCATGTCTCGCTTACTACTCGTCCCAACCGGGGGAATGAGCGCCTCCGCGAAGGAGGATAACCAGGGAGAAGAATCTGACATTCCCTCTCCCCGAGGAAAGAAGAGGACCACCTTTGAAGATCTGAAAAGAGAGGTTTCCAAACGGGGGAAGAAATCTTCGCCAGAGGGTCCTGCCTCGGGTGGTACCCTTGCCGCATAGTGTCCGCAAGGGAATCAGCCCTCTACCGAGCTGTAAGTAATCAAACAGTACTTAGTAGTGAAAATATCCTACCTTACTTCTGAAGACAATAACCGAAGCTTATATCTTGTAGTTCGGATCATAGCCCTTCTTGACTGAGTTCCTCTTTGGGGGATCTTCTTCCGGAGATGATGGAGAGCGAAACACCTCCCCCTGCCACCCCGCCTCATGAGGCGGGCGACCTTGAAGTGTCATCGCGGAGGGTTTCTCTTGATCCGCCAAGGCCAGGGGGCAATCCCTTGGCCACCCGGAGTCCTCAGTATTCGGCTCCTAAAGAGAGCAACAGAAAGAATCCGGGACCGTACAGTGTGCAGTCGGATGCACTGAAGGATCTTCTGGAGCAAGCGGCCATCTCATAAGCGCATCATACGCTAATGGGTACGGTAATTGAAAGTATTTCATCCACTAAAAGCGGATTGCATGAAGCTTTTATGAGTCTGCTGAAAGGCTTTGAGGTACGTGAAATAGTGTATGTTTTTGACGGTACCGCACACGTTAGGTGTGCCCTATGCAGAGAGTAGCCCCTGAGACCCAGGTTGTCGTCGAAAATGGCGGCAAACAGAGGATCATAGTCCCAGGTAATAACCAGACCGCCTTTATGTGCAGGTGGCTGAAGCTCCGGTGGCTATCCGGACTGATGTGTTTGCCGAGCTAAAGCGGCAACTTGATGCGGCAGATGCCGACATCGTGCTTGTCAACAAGCGGCTTGATGAGGCACAGGGTAAGTGATTTCTCTGCATAGTAAGAGGAGCATGATGCCAGTATCTTTAATATGTTGTGACTGCAGATGGAGCTGCCACCGTGGAGACCCTTCGGGCAGGGCTTGCCCGAGCCAAGGAACAAGCAAGGAATAGCGATGCGGCCGCTCTAAGGGCGGTCGAAGAGCTACGGGCCGAACAGTCCGCGCATCGCTAGATCAAGGAAAGGATAGCCAAGATGGCCATTGAGTTGAAATATGCCGCTGACCGTTACCAGCTTCTTGAAAAAGAAAGCCGAACGAGGGTGAAGGATCAAGAGAAGGCCATGGTAGCAGCCAAGGAAGCCAGCTCTAAAATCAGAGCGACAAAGGAGGAGCTGCATCAAGCTGCGGATATCGTGGCTAGGAAGCCCTTCTTGTTGCGGACTAAGTTCGGAGATCCAAAGTATGCTCCTCTTGATCAACTATGGAGTTCTGCGGACGCCAACGTGGATTTGGCGGCAAGTGCTGCTGACGCGGCCAAGTACTTCAAGGATCAAAGAGATCGCGAAGTGGAAAAGTAGGTTTGGTCATAGTTCCATGCTCTAGTGCGTCCGCTGCTATTGAATGAGCAAATGGCCGAGTGGGCGGAGCTCCATAGGTTGTCCGGACTCGCCATGAGGTCCGTTGTGGATCATCTATGGCCGGGAGGGCCAAGGCCGAATAGTTACTTTAGTTTAGTGCAACAATTCCTTGGTGGTGTGCCGCACATCGATGCTATGAAGAGGTTGGTGTGCATAGAGGGTGCGCGGATGGCCTTTGCCCGTGTCAAGACATCCTGGGCAGAGATGGAGGCCACCACTGTTGCAACACAAGGTTCGGCCGTGGGCCGAGTGGCTGCCGAGCACTACTTTGGAGAAGTCCTTGAAGGCGCTCGTTCGATAGAGGCTCAGTGCTCGAAGAATATCATGTTCTAGTGACATGTACTCGCATTGTAAGAACAATGTTTTATTGAGTTATCAAGGCTATGTTTATACTTTTGCCTGAAAGTATTATGATGCCTCATGTGCGGCCGTTTATGTATATATGTATATAACCTGAAAGTTTGCAGTCGTCGGCTTCCGCCCCCACGCATATAATGCGGAGGTGTTCGCAAAAAACGTGTATTCACGCTTGATCCAACGTCTTGGTCCATTAAGGAGGTGGTAGCGCAGCGAACGAGGCAATCGGACTATATTGCTTTAACACTTTCACTTATCCATAGGAGTTTGACGGTGGGGCTACTATATAGCCCCTGGTACTTATGCGCTCATCCGAATATGGGGCGCGTACGTACATGATCGGGAAACGACCCTTCGTTAATGCAGTGGAATCCCGAAGATTCCACTGAGTCATCGAGTGGTTGACCAGTCTCGTGCTATATCATGACAGTCAGTTTTCGGCTTTCTCTACTGAGGTGCTCATCCGGATGAACCAGGACACAATCGCAGTAGTTCTCCCAGTGCTACCTTAGCCGATATAGCGGAACGTAAGGTACCAAAACACGGGAGCCGGGCAAACCCATTATTTGACCAAAGACATGATTCGGAGCTGATGCATATAATGCCAAACTCGCGACGCTGAACACTCCTTAAGGTATTCGGTCTTTATAACATATGCCGGGCTGAACAATGCCCTTAATAATAAACCCCAGGTGTCCAGGTACGTGCAATATCCTGACGTGGCCACATGCCAATACATCGGCATCCTTCTCAATTGTATTGAGTATCTGGAGGATGTGAATAACAAGAGACAGTAAAAAAGGTTTACGCAGGGTCCTAATCTAAAAAGAAACCTTTGAGCGGGTCCCTGTTGCACGTCTGCGCATGTGTCTTCGTTGTGCCGTGTCCTGGACGGGTGTAGCACGATTGTCATCTGTAAAAGAGAAGAACTTAGGTGAAAGTTGTCGTGCCAGAAAATTGGTTATTATCAATAAACCATTGAAATTCAGGATAAGCCAAGTTGAGCTAGACTTGCCCTGATTACACGCGGGAAGCCCCTGGTACCATCTAGGAGGGCTTGATCATCCAACCAATCTCATGTATATGTAGTGGTGCACCGGACTCGACTAACCATGTCTGTGGTCTTGACGACCTGTCATTTTTTCTGGTTGGTGAGGCCGTCTAGTGCTCGGCGGCTAAAGCCGCCGCACATTCTTCCACGCGTAGAGCACGCTCAGTATTTCCGCTAACTGTGATGGTGCCACGTGGACCGGGCATCTTAAGCTTGAGAGAAGCGTAATGCGGGATTGCATTAAAACGAGCGAAAGCCACTCTTCCGAGTAGTGCCTGCTAGCCACTTCAGAATGGAGCGATGTAGAAAGTTAACCTTTCGCTTCGGAAGTTGTCGGAAGAACCGAATACAACCTCTAGTAATAGAGAGCCCGTGCAGCGGGCCTCTAGGCCTGGTATTACTCCCTTGAAGGTAGTAGTACGGTGGCTTATTTTTGTCGGGTCTATCCCCATTTTGCGGATTGTGTCCTGATATATCATATTTAGACCACTGCCGCCATCCATGAGGACTCGTGTGAGATGGTATCCGTTTATTATTGGGTCTAACACCAAGGCAGCCAATCCTTCGTGTCGGATGCTTGTCGCGTGATCCCCACAATCAAAAGTGATCGGGCAGGCCAACCAGGGGTTGAACCTAGGGGTGACGGGCTCTGTGGTGCGTGTGTCTCAGAGTGCATGTTTGCTTCTCCTATTCGTCACATGGATCATGTTGACTGTTTTAACCTCTGGTGGGAATTTTTTCTGTCCTCCAGTGCTTTGCTGGCGAGGCTCGTCCTCGTCTTCGCTTGGTGTCTCCCCCCCTTGTGTTCGGCGTTTAGGTTACCTACCTGCTTGAAGACCCAGCATTCTCTGTGGGTGTGATTTGCAGGTTTATCGGGGGTGCCATGAATCTGACATAGTTTGTCAAGAATCATGTTTAGGCTTTTTCCGTCTCTGCTCCCTTTGAAAGGCTTTTTCCGTCTCTGCTACCTTTGAAAGGCTTTTTCCGCTGACCTGGTCGAGAGCCCCTGAATCTGGCATTTACCGTCGTATTATCTAGGCTATCTTCTTTATTTCGATGCTTGCTTTTATTGCGTCATGGTTTTCCATTGTCATCCCTGACTTCGGATGTGCTTGGGTCGCTGGTGCTACTGCAGGCTAACCAACTGTCTTCGCCCGTGCAGAAGCGGGTCATGAGACATGTTAGAGCTGCCATTGTTCTCGGTTTTTCTTGGCCGAGGTGTCCGGCAAGCCATTCGTCTTGGATGCTGTGTTTGAAAGCTGCTAAGGCTTTGGTGTCTGGACAGTCGATGATTTGGTTCTTCTTGGTGAGAAACCTGTTCCAAAGCTTTTGGGTGGACTCTCCGAACTGTTGAATTATATGACTTAAATCTTCTGCATCCGGAGGTCGGACGTAAGTCCCTTGAAAATTAGCCTGAAAAGCGTCCTCGAGCTCCTCCCAACTTCCAATTGAGTTTTCGAGGAGGCTTTTCAGCCAGTGCCGAGCTGGTCCTTTAAGCTTGAGGGGCAAGTATTTAATGGCATGGAGATCATGTCCGTGAGCCATATGGATATGGAGGATAAAGTCCTCAATCCAGACCCCATGGTTTGTGGTCCCGTCGTACGCCTCTATGTTCACTAGCTTGAATCCTTCTGGGAATTCGTGGTCCAGCACCTCATCGGTGAAACATAAGGGTGTGCGGAACCCCTGTACTTGGATGTACCATGGCGATCGGACGGTTGTGGTATTTGGTTTTGATTTTGTGCCGGAGCACACTTCCTAGATCCATAAATGGATCTGGTCATACCGGATTTTTGGCGCGAGTCCTCACGTACATCGTGTGTTGACTTATGTGCGTATTTGTTATCCGCTCTATCGTGGTCACAAGGTGGTGGATCCGGATGGTTGGCCGTTTCATTTTTTGGCTGTGTGGGCTCCAAGGCCTCATCGTCGAATTCAGGTAACAGCTTGCGCTTTGGATAGCTCTCTGCGTGGTAACTTCCACCGTACTTTGCTTCGTTGTCGAGCACTTTGTTCCACCTGCTGTTGAGTGTATTTTGTGCGGCCTTAAGCCTTTGCTTCTTCTTCTTCAGACTCCTCATTGTGGCAATAAGCCTTCTGCGGAGGTTCTCTTGCTCCAAGCGCGTTTCCGGGATGATGTGTGCATCTTCGTCCGGACTGTTTTCCTCCCCAGAGCGGGTTTGATGAGGTTTATACTCGGCGTCGCCGTGTTCGGACGTCGGATCCGTACTATGTTCGCCGCTTGCAGCTTCATCGTGCTCTGCCGCCGGGGCAATGTGGTCGTCGTTTCCTCTGGAGTCGACTGGAGAGTTATTTTCTCTTGCGATGTTATCGCTATTTTTGCTATGGCGGGACTTAGAGTGGCGCCACTGACATCGGCACTTGGGTTGCTTCTTGGAGGGGCCATCCTCCACTATCTCTTCGCCATTGCCTTCTTTGGGTGTATCCACCATGTAAATGTCATGTGACGAAGTGGCTGTCCGGCGCCCTGTGGGCGCTGGTTCCTGTTCGTCTCCTGCATCTTCATCCATGCCGTCGATGTCTTCGGAGTCGAAGTTGAGCATGTTGGTTAAGTCGTCGACAGTGGCTACTAAGTGGGTGGTGGGCGGGCAGCAAATTTCTTCGTCGTCCGTATCCCATTCTAGCCGGACATAGTTCGGCCAAGGTTCTCCTGACAAGGAGAGAGACTTTAATGAATTTAGCACATCGCCGAAAGGCGAGTGCTGAAAGATATCCGTGGAGGTGAACTCCATGATCTGCACCCAGTCGGATTCGATGGGCACGGATGCAGGCGGTTCGGAGTCCGTGGCCGGAGACGAATCCAGTGGTTTGGCGACACGGCTCTCGTAAGGGGTGAAGTCAGTATCCGGCTCCATCGCCACTGAGAGTGCGGCCTCCATGGCGGGGTCTATCCCTCCGTCCTTGGATGTCGCAATTTGCTCTGGATTGAAGGCCAGAGTAGTTGCAGATGCGATCTCCCGAACACTGTCTGACGACAGAGTTACGTCGTGCTCATCGTGACTGTGCGGCGCACCTGACACGGGCTCGAATCCGTCAAAGATCAAGTCTCCGCAGATGTCGGCAGTGTAGTTTAAGTTTCCGAATCTGACTTGACGGCTAGGGGCGTAGCTCTCGATCTGCTCCAGATGGCCAAGCGAATTGGCCCGCAGTGCGAAGCCGCCGAATACAAAGATCTGTCCGGGTAGGAAAACCTCACCCTGGACCATATCATTACCGATGATCGAAGGAGCCATCAAACCTTTTGGCGACGGCACAATGGAACTCTCAATGAAAGCACCAATGTCGGTGTCAAAACCGGCGGATCTTGGGTAGGGGGTCCCGAACTGTGCATCTAAGGCGGATGGTAACAGGAGGCAGGGGACACGATGTTTACCCAGGTTTGTGCCCTCTTGATGGAGGTAATACCCTACGCCCTGCTTGATTGTTCTTGATGATATGAGTCTTACAAGAGTTGATCTACCACGAGATCGTAGAGGCTAAACCCTAGAAGCTAGCCTATGGTATGATTGTATGTTGTCCTACGGACTAAACCCTCCGGTTTATATAGACATCGGAGGGGGCTAGGGTTACACAAGGTCGGTTACAAGGGAGGAGATCTACATATCTATATTGCCTAGCTTGCCTTCCATGCCAAGGAGAGTCCCATCCAGACACAGGACGAAGTCTTCAATCTTGTATCTTCATAGTCCAACAGTCCGGCCAAAGGATACAGTCCGTCTGTCCGGAGACCCCCTAATCCAGGACTCCCTCAGTTGCGCTGGTTATGTATCGGCCATGAAGACCGCGACCCGGCTTGGCAGATCGAGGGGGTCCGGAATACTGTTGCCATCGGAACCTCCACTAATCCGGCTGTCCTGCAGCTGATATAGCGACTCGGTCTCTCCGGTTGAAGACTCGTCGTCAGAACAGACAACGATTTCCCCATCAGATGCCGGTCCATCCTCATATTATGCTCCACGAATGACACCTACAAAAACATGCCTTGCCTCGGGCTGAACCTAGGCAGGGCTTGCACATTGAGCCGTCTCGATGATGTCAGTGCAGGTGTCCGGCTCAGGGCCCGGTTCCCCGATCTTGCCGATGAAGGCGTGAATCCCGCCAAAGGGGACCCGGTACCCGTATTCAATTGAACCGGCCTCGGGACCACATCCTGTGTCGTCGATGTAGAGCTTGCCGTGACGACTCTTAGTCATCCGGCCCATAGCGTATCCCTTGAGTCCTTCGAAGCTGCCCTTCAAGACCTTGAAACATCGTGTAATAGCCCCACGGTGGGCTCCAACTCTTGTGGTTTTGTCACGGCAGATGTCCTCGTGAAAGGACTTAGTCGTGGAGCCATCGCTACGGGTTAGCATAAAGGGGTTAAACCGGATAAGGGACACGAGGGTTTTTATACTAGTTCGGCCCCTTTGATGAAGGTAAAAGCCTACGTCTAGTTGTGTTGGTATTGCTAGGGTTTCGATGACCAGGGGGCGAATTCGCTTTGCCTGGTTCTCGAGTTGTTGTGTGTTGTCCCTAAACCGCTGCCAGGTCGTCCCTTTATATACACAGGTTGACGCCTGCCAGTTTACAGAGTCCCGAGGCCGGATCATAAACGTGTCCGGCTCGGTCTCTATCCTTCCTATCTTACAATGCAAGTTACATGAGAAAGTCGGTTTACATCTACATGCCTTAACTCACCTTTGGGCCTTGGGCCTTCGTAAAGCGCCACCATCCTTACGTCTTCATGGGCTTCTAATCTTCATGGAGTTAACCCGGCTACTCCTGGACGATTTATATCCAGTAGTAATATCCCCAACACAAGGCGAGCCATCGAGCCTTTCATCGATGACACAGTGGAACTCTCAATGAAAGCACCAATGTCGGTGTCAAAACCGGCGGATCTCGGGTAGGGGGTCCCGGACTGTGCATCTAGGATCGATGGTAATAGGAGACGGGGTACACGATGTTTACCCAGGTTCGGGACCTCTCTATGGAGGTAATACCCTACGTCCTGGTTGATTGATCTTGATGAATATGAGTGTTTACAAGAGTTGATCTACCACGAGATCGTAATGGCTAAACCCTAAAAGCCTAGCCTGTATGACTATGGTAATGAGTATATCCTTTCCGGACTAACCCCTCCGGTTTATATGGACACCGTGGGGATCTAGGGTTTACATAGAGTCGGTTACATAAGAAGTAATCTTCATAGTCGGTCGCCAAACTTGCCCTCCACGCCAAGGAGGGTCCAATCCGGACACAGGTACAGTCTTCGGCCTTCATGTCTTCACAGCCCATCAGTCCGGCCCATGGATAACAGGCCGGACGCCCGAGGACCCCTTAGTCCAAGACTCCCTCAGGGGGCACGCCCCACACTCCCCTTGCTGCCCTCTATTTCCACTAAGGCCCATGTAGGCCCATTAAGCCCCCGGGGGGTTCCGGTAACCCCCGGTACTCCGGTATTTATCCGGTAACCCCCGGAACCCTTCCGGTGTCCGAATATAACCTTCCAATATATCAATCTTTATGTATCGACCATTTCGAGACTCCTCGTCATGTCCGTGATCACATCCGAGACTCCGAACTACCTTCTGTACATCAAAACATATAAACTCATAATACCGATCGTCACAGAACTTTAAGTGTGCGGACCCTACGGGTTCAAGAACTATGTAGACATGACCAAGACATGTCTCCGGTCAATAACCAATAGTGGAACCTGGATGTTCATATTGGCTCCTACATATTCTATGAAGATCTTTTATTAGTCAAACCGCATAACAATATACGTTGTTCCCTTTGTCATCGGTATGTTACTTGCCTGAGATTCGATCGTTGGTATCTCAATACCTAGCTCGATCTCGTTACCGGCAAGTATCTTTACTCGTTCCGTAATACATCATCCCACAACTAACTCATTAGTTACATTGCTTGCAAGGCTTATAGTGATGTGCATTACCGAGAGGGCCCAGAGATACCTCTCCGACAATCAGAGTGAAAAATTCTAATCTTGATCTATGCCAACTCAACAAGTACCATCGGAGACACCTGTAGAGCACCTTTATAATCACCCAGTTATGTTGTGACATTTGGTAGCACACAAAGTGTTCCTCCGGTATTCGGTAGTTGCATAATCTCATAGTCATAGGAACATGTATAAGTCATGAAGAAAGCAATAGCAACATACTAAACGATCAAGTGCTAAGCTAACGGAATGGGTCAAGTCAATCACATCATTCTCTAATGATGTGATCCTGTTAATCAAATGACAACTCATGTCTATGGCTAGGAAACTTAACCATCTTTGATTCAACGAGCTAGTCAAGTAGAGGCATACTAGTGACACTCTATTTTTCTATGTATTCACACATGTACTAAGTTTCTGTTTAATACATTTATCATGAAATAAGGAAATAAATAATAACTTTATTATTGCCTCTAGGGCATATTTCCTTCACAAACATAGTCATCCAATATATCAATCTTTATGTCTAGACCATTTCGAGACTCCTCGTCATGTCTGTGATCAAATCCTGGACTCCGAACTATCTTCGGTACATCAAAACACATAAACTCGTAATACCGATCGTCACCGAACGTTAAGCGTGCGGACCCTACGGGTTCGAGAACTATGTAGACATGACCGAGACATGTCCCCGGTCAATAACAAATAGCGGAACATGGATGCTCAAACCGCATAACGGTATACGTTGTTCCCTTTGTCATCGCTATGTTACTTGCCCGAGATTCGATCGTCAGTATCTCAATACCTAGTTCAATCTCGTTACCGGCAAGTCTCTTTTCTCGTTCCGTAATGCTACATCTCGTAACTAACTCATCGGCTACATTGCTTGCAAGGCTTATTGTGATGTACATTACCGAGAGGGCCCGGAGATACCTCTCCGACAATCGGAGTGACAAATCCTAATCTTGATCCATGCCAACTCAACAAACAATATCGGAGACACCTGTAGAGCACCTTTATAATCACCCAGTTACGTTGTGACGTTTGGTACCACACAAAGTGTTCCTCCGGTATTCGGGAGTTGCATGATCTCATAGTCATAGGAACGTGTATAGTTATGGAGAAAGCAATAGCAACAAACTAAATGATCATCGTGCTAAGCTAACGGATGGGTCAAGTCAATCACATAATTCTCTAATGATGTGATCCTGTTAATCAAATGGCAACTCATGTCTATGTTTAGGAAACATAACCATCATTGATTCAACGAGCTAGTCAAGTAGAGGCATACTGGTGACACTTTGTTTGTCTATGTATTCACACATGTACTAAGTTTCCGGTTAATAAAATTCTAGCATGAAAAATAAACATTTAGCATGATATAAGGAAATATAAATAACAACTTTATTATTGCCTCTAGGGCATATTTCCTCCAGTCTCCCACTTGCACTAGAGTCAATAATCTAGATTACATTGTAATGATTCTAACACCCACGGAGTCTTGGTGCTGATCATGTTTTGCTCGTGAGAGAGGCTTAGTCAACGGGTCTGCAACATTCAGATCAGTATGTATCTTGCAAATTTCTTTGTCTTCCTCCTTGACTTGATCGCAGATGGAATTGAAGCGTCTCTTGATGTGCTTGGTTCTCTTGTGAAATCTGGATTCTTTTGCCAAGGCAATTGCTCCAGTACTGTCACAAAGGATTTTCATTGGACCCAATGCACTAGGTATGACACCTAGATCGGATATGAACTCCTTCATCCAGACTCCTTCATTTGCTGCTTCCGAAGCAACTATGCATTCCGCTTCACATGTAGATCCCGCCATGACGCTCTGCTTGGAACTACACCAACTGACAGCTCCAACATTTAATAAAAACATGTGTCCGGTTTGTGACTTAGAGTCATCCAGATCGGTGTCAAAGCTTGCATCAATGTAACCGTTTATGAAAAGCTCTTTGTCACCTCCATATACGAGAAACATATTGTCGGTGTCAAAACCGGCGGATCTCGGGTAGGGGGTCCCGAACTGTGCGTCTAGGCCGGATGGTAACAGGAGACTGGGGACACTTTGTTTTACCCAGGTTCGGGCCCTCTCGATGGAGGTAAAACCCTACTCCTACTTGATTCATATTGATGATATGGGTAGTACAAGAGTAGATCTACCACGAGATCAAGGAGGCTAAACCCTAGAAGCTAGCCTATGGTATGATTGTGTATGGAGTTGATTCTGTCCTACGGACTACAACCCTCCGGTTTATATAGACACCGGATAGGGTTAGGGTTACATAGAGTCGGTTACAATGGTAGGAGATCTTCAATATCCGCATCGCCAAGCTTTCCTTTCACGCCAAGGAAAGTCCCCTCCGGACACGGGACGAAGTCTTCAATCTTGTATCTTCATAATCCAGGAGTCCGGCTGACGGTATAGTCTGGCTACCCGAACACCCCCAAATCCAGGACTCCCTCAGTAGCCCCCGAACCAGGCTTCAATGACGACGAGTCCAGCACGCAAATTGTTCGGCATTGCAAGGCGGGTTCTTCTCCAAATCTTGTGTACCTGTAGGAATAATGTCTGATTCTTGTAATGTAGTGCTCCTCGGCTTCCCCGCCCAATAATGGCCGTCTTCCACGTGTAAAACAAATGCGAACAGTCGGGCTTTTTACATTCACACCCCTAGCCGCATAAACAAGCCGTCTATTTAACGGGATGGGGATTTAGATCCAAACCACACCTTCTCCCTTCCGCGAGTAATCATCAAAGCGCCTCCAGCAAAGGTCTATTCCAACATGACCAGCCGTCGCAGCTCCTCCCCTCGCCCCTCCGGTCCCAAACCCGGGGACTGGGAGAGTTGCACCATCCCACATAGTGAGTTAGCATCGCTTCAGGCCAAGGGATTTCTCCCTCAGGCATGCATGGTCCCGGTCCGAGCCGGTCTCGCCACCTATAATGGCGGAAAACAAGCGGAGAGCACCCCCAATCCTTCTAAAGGAGAGCGGGTGTGCCTTGTCCCCTATCTGCTAAGGGGACTGGGATTTCCGATTCACCCATTTCTCCGCGGGCTTCTGGAGTTTTACGGCCTCCAGCTGCACAATCTCACGCCCGGCTCCGTATTGCATATTGCGGGTTTCGTCGCTCTCTGCGAGCTATTTTTAGGCGTTGAAGCCCATTTCGCACTGTGGAAGAGGTTATTCTGCCTGGTGCCCCGTTCTCAGAAGGGGTCCATATACCAAGTGGGCGGAGCCGAAGTATGGTGCATCGCCGGGACCGGATACCTATCCGGAACCCCAAAGGAAGCATCCGAGGGCTGGCCTTCGGAATGGTTTTATATAGAGGATGTCCCGCTACCGGACCCTATCCGGGCCGGTCTCCCTGAGTTCAACAGTGCTCCATTGAAGAAACGCTTGAGCTGGCGTGCGCGGAGCTCTCAGAGAGAAAATGACAGAGACGTCCTTTACCTGATGGGCCGGATAAGGCTGTTAGCTCATTCCAGACTAACCATGATTGGAGTCATGGCCTCATGCATTATGCGGGGGGTACAACCACTTCAATATAGAGGCCACCCAATGTGGGAATTCAACGGGGAGGATGACGCCACCCGTTACGGTCATAAAGGGCCGGACTCGGCCGCCGTTCTAGAAAAGACCTTATCCTCTCTGTACAAGGGCGAAAAGGAGGAATTCCTCCGCGTCAATCCACGGGCCGGATTCAGTATGAACGATCCTCCAAGTTGGGTAAGTGGACAACTGCGCTTGCCCTTTTGTTTTATACCCCCGTGGTTAGATAGGTAGTCTAACGACTTCAATGCAGGGACTGCGACAGGAGGTAAAGAACATAAGCTGCCGCCCTCCACAACCCGAGGACCCAGAACGGTCCCTCGATCCGGACTCCGAAGAGGATCCGGATATATCGGTGGAGCTTATCAATGCTGGGGAACGTAGTAATTTCAAAAAAATTCCTACGCACACGCAAGATCATGGTGATGCATAGCAACGAGAGGGGAGAGTGTGATCTACGTACCCTTGTAGATCGACAACGGAAGCGTTTGGTTGATGTAGTCGTACGTCTCCACAGCCCGACCGATCAAGTACCGAAACTACGGCACCTTCGAGTTCTAGCACACGTTCAGCTCGATGACGATCCCCGGGCTCCGATCCAGCAAAGCGTCGGGGAGGAGCTCTGTCAGCACGACAGCATGGTGACGATCTTGATGTTCTACTGTCGCAGGGCTTCGCCTAAGCACCGCTACAATATGACCGAGGTGGAATATGGTGGAGGGGGCCACCGCACACGGCTAAGGAACGATCACGAAGATCAACTTCTGTGTTCTAGGGTGCCCCCCTTGCCCCCGTATATAAAGGAGCAAGGGGGAGGCCGGCCGGCCCTTGGTGCGCCAAGGAGAGAGGGGGGAGTCCTTCTCCTAGTGGGAGTAGGACTCCCCTTTCCTAGTCCAACTAGGAATAGAGAGGGGAAGGAAAGAGAGGGAGAGGGAGAGGGAAAGGGGGGGCCGCCCCCCCCCTCCTAGTCCTATTCGGACTCCCCATGAGGGGGGCGCGCCACCTCCTGGGCTGCTGCCCTCTCTCTCCCCTCAGGCCCAATAAGGCCCATTACTTCCCGGGGGGGTTCCGGTAACCCCTACGGCACTCCGGTTTTATCCGAAATCACCCAGAACACTTTCGGTGTCCGAATATAGCCGTTCAATATATCAATCTTTATGTCTCGACCATTTCGAGACTCCTCGTCATGTCCGTGATCACATCCGGGACTCCGAACAACCTTCGGTACATCAAAACTCATAAACTCATAATATAACTGTCATCGAAACCTTAAGCGTGCGGACCCTACGGGTTCGAGAACAATGTAGACATGACCGAGACATGTCTCTGGTCAATAAACAATAGCGGAACCTGGATGCTCATATTGGCTCCTACATATTCTACGAAGATCTTTATCGGTCAGACCGCATAACAACATACGTTGTTCCCTTTGTCAACGGTATGTTACTTGCCCGAGATTCGATCGTCGGTATCTCAATACCTAGTTCAATCTCGTTACCGGCAAGTCTCTATACTCGTTCCGTAATACATCATCTCGCAACTAACTCATTAGTTGTAATGCTTGCAAGGCTTATGTGATGTGCATTACCGAGAGGGCCCAGAGATACCTCTCCGACATTCGGAGTGACAAATCCTAATCTCGAAATACGCCAACCCAACAAGTACCTTTGGAGACACCTGTAGAGCACCTTTATAATCACCCATTTACGTTGTGATGTTTGGTAGCACACAAAGTGTTCCTCCGGTAAACGGGAGTTGCATAATCTCATAGTCATAGGAACATGTGTAAGTCATGAAGAAAGCAATAGCAACATACTAAATGATCGGGTGCTAAGCTAATGGAATGGGTCATGTCAATCAGATCATTTAACTAATGATGTGATCCCGTTAATCAAATAACAACTCTTTGTCTATGGTTAGGAAACATAACCATCTTTGATTAACGAGCTAGTCAAGTAGAGGCATACTAGTGACACTCTGTTTGTCTATGTATTCACACATGTATTATGTTTCCGGTTAATACAATTCTAGCATGAATAATAAACATTTATCATGATATAAGGAAATAAATAATAACTTTATTATTGCCTCTAGGGCATATTTCCTTCAGTCTCCCACTTGCACTAGAGTCAATAATCTAGATTACACAGTAATGATTCTAACACCCATGGAGCTTTGGTGCTGATCATGTTTTGCTCGTGGAAGAGGCTTAGTCAACGGGTCTGCTACATTCAGATCCATATGTATCTTGCAAATCTCTATGTCTCCCACCTGGACTAGATCCCGGATGGAATTGAAGCGTCTCTTGATGTGTTTGGTTCTCTTGTGAAATCTGGATTCCTTTGCCAAGGCAATTGCACCAGTATTGTCACAAAAGTTTTTCATTGGACCCGATGCACTAGGTATGACACCTAGATCGGATATGAACTCCTTCATCCAGACTCCTTCGTTTGCTGCTTCCGAAGCAGCTATGTACTCCGCTTCACATGTAGATCCCGCCACAACGCTTTGTTTAGAACTGCACCAACTGACAGCTCCACCGTTTAATGTAAACACGTATCCGGTTTGCGATTTAGAATCGTCCGGATCAGTGTCAAAGCTTGCATCAACGTAACCATTTACAATGAGCTCTTTGTCACCTCCATACACGAGAAACATATCCTTAGTCCTTTTCAGGTACTTCAGGATGTTCTTGACCGCTGTCCAGTGATCCACTCCTGGATTACTTTGGTACCTCCCTGCTAAACTTATAGCAAGGCACACATCAGGTCTGGTACACAACATTGCATACATGATAGAGCCTATGGCTGAAGCATAGGGAACATCTTTCATTTTCTCTCTATCTTCTGCAGTGGTCGGGCATTGAGTCTTACTCAATTTCACACCTTGTAACATAGGCAAGAACCCTTTCTTTGCTTGATCCATTTAGAACTTCTTCAAAACTTTGTCAAGGTATGTGCTTTGTGAAAGTCCAATTAAGCGTCTTGATCTATCTCTATAGATCTTAATGCCTAATATGTAAGTAGCTTCACCGAGGTCTTTCATTGAAAAACTCTTATTCAAGTATCCCTTTATGCTATCCAGAAATTCTATATCATTTCCAATCAGTAATATGTCATCTACATATAATATCAGAAATGCTACAGAGCTCCCACTCACTTTCTTGTAAATACAGGCTTCTCCAAAAGTCTGTATAAAACCAAATGCTTTGATCACACTATCAAAGCGTTTATTCCAACTCCGAGAGGCTTGCACCAGTCCATAAATGGATTGCTGGAGCTTGCACACTTTGTTAGCTCCCTTTGGATCGACAAAACCTTCCGGTTGCATCATATACAACTCTTCTTCCAGAAATCCATTCAGGAATGCAGTTTTGACATCCATCTGCCAAATTTCATAATCATAAAATGCGGCAATTGCTAACATGATTCAGACAGACTTAAGCATCGCTACGGGTGAGAAGGTCTCATCATAGTCAACCCCTTGAACTTGTCGAAAACCTTTTGCGACAAGTCGAGCTTTGTAGACAGTAATATTACCGTCAGCGTCAGTCTTCTTCTTGAAGATCCATTTATTCTCAATTGCTTGCCGATCATCGGGCAAGTCAACCAAAGTCCATACTTTGTTCTCATACATGGTTCCCATCTCAGATTTCATGGCTTCAAGCCATTTTGCGGAATCTGGGCTCACCATCGCTTCTTCATAGTTCGTAGGTTCATCATGGTCTAGTAGCATGATTTCCAGAACAGGATTACCGTACCACTCTGGCGCGGTTCTTACTCTGGTTGATCTACGAGGTTCAGTAGTATCTTGTTCTGAAGTTTCATGATCATTATCATTAGCTTCCTCACTAATTGGTGCAGATGTTGCAGAAACAAGTTTTTGTGATGTACTACTTTCCAATAAGGGAGCAGGTACAGTTACCTCATCAAGTTCTACTTTCCTCCCACTCAATTCTTTCGAGAGAAACTCCTTCTCTAGAAAGGATCCATTCTTAGCAACGAATGTCTTGCCTTCGGATCTGTGATAGAAGGTGTACCCAACAGTCTCCTTTGGGTATCCTATGAAGACACATTTCTCCGATTTGGTTTCGAGCTTATCAGGTTGAAGCTTTTTCACATAAGCATCGCAGCCCCAAACTTTAAGAAACGACAACTTTGGTTTCTTGCCAAACCATAGTTCATAAGGTGTCGTCTCAACGGATTTTGATGGTGCCCTATTTAACGTGAATGCGGCCGTCTCTAAAGCATAACCCCAAAACGATAGCGGTAAATCAGTAAGAGACATCATAGATCGCACCATATGTAGTAAAGCACGATTACGACGTTCAGACACACCATTACGCTGTGGTGTTCCGGGTGGCGTGAGTTGCGAAACTATTCCGCATTGTTTCAAATGTACACCAAAATCGTAACTCAAATATTCACCTCCACGATCAGATCGTAGAAACTTTATTTTCTTGTTACGATGATTTTCAACTTCACTCTGAAATTCTTTGAACTTTTCAAATGTTTCAGACTTATGTTTCATTAAGTAGATATACCCATATCTGCTTAAGTCATCTGTGAAGGTGAGAAAATAACGATATCCGCCACGAGCCTCAACATTCATCGGACCACATACATCTGTATGTATGATTTCCAACAAATCTGTTGCTCTCTCCATAGTACCGGAGAACGGTGTTTTAGTCATCTTGCCTATGAGGCACGGTTCGCAAGTACCAAGTGATTCATAATCAAGTGGTTCCAAAAGTCCATCAGTATGGAGTTTCTTCATGCGCTTTACACCGATATGACCTAAACGGCAGTGCCACAAATAAGTTGCACTATCATTATCAACTTTGTATCTTTTGGCTTCAACATTATGAATATGTGTGTTACTACTATCGAGATTTATCAAAAATAGACCACTCTTCAAAGGTGCATGACCATAAAAGATATTACTCATATAAATAGAACAACCATTATTCTCTGATTTAAATGAATAACCGTCTCGCATCAAACAAAATCCAGATATAATGTTCATGCTCAACGCTGGCACCAAATAACAATTATTTAGGTCTAATACTAATCCCGAAGGTAGATGTAGAGGTAGCGTGCCGACCGTGATCACATCGACTTTGGAACCATTTCCCACGCGCATCGTCACCTCGTCCTTTGCCAGTGTTCGCTTAATCCGTAGTCCCTGTTTCGAGTTGCAGATATTAGCAACAGAACCAGTATCAAATACCTAGGTGCTACTGCGAGCTCTAGTAAGGTACACATCAATAACATGTATATCACATATACCTTTGTTCACCTTGCCATCCTTCTTATCCGCCAAATACTTTGGGCAGTTCCGCTTCCAGTGACCAGTCTGCTTGCAGTAGAAGCACTCAGTTTCAGGCTTAGGTCCAGACTTGGGTTTCTTCTCTTGAGCAGCAACTTGCTTGCTGTTCTTCTTGAAGTTCCCCTTCTTCTTCCCTTTGCCCTTTTTCTTGAAACTAGTGGTCTTGTTGACCATCAACACTTGATGCTCCTTCTTGATTTCTACCTCCGCAGCTTTCAGCATTGCGAAGAGCTCGGGAATAGTCTTATTCATCCCTTGCATATTATAGTTCATCACGAAGCTCTTGTAGCTTGGTGGCAGTGATTGGAGAATTCTGTCAATGACGCAATCATCTGGAAGATTAACTCCCAATTGAATCAAGTGATTATTATACCCAGACATTTTGAGTATATGCTCACTGACAGAACTGTTCTCCTCCATCTTGCAGCTATAGAACTTATTGGAGACTTCATATCTCTCAATCCGGGCATTTGCTTGAAATATTAACTTCAACTCCTGGAACATCTCATATGCTCCATGACGTTCAAAACGTCGTTGAAGTCCCGATTCTAAGCCGTAAAGCATGGCACACTGAACTATCGAGTAGTCATCAGCTTTGCTCTGCCAGACATTCATAACATCTGGTGTTGCTCCAGCAGCAGGCCTGGCACCCAGCGGTGCTTCCAGGACGTAATTCTTCTGTGCAGCAATGTGGATAATCCTCAAGTTACGGACCCAGTCCATGTAATTGCTACCATCATCTTTCAACTTTGCTTTCTCAAGGAACGCATTAAAATTCAATGGAACAACAGCACGGGCCATCTATCTACAATCAAACATACATAAGCAAGATACTATCAGGACTAAGTTCATGATAAATTTAAGTTCAATTAATCCTATTACTTAAGAACTCCCACTTAGATAGACATCCCTCTAATCCTCTAAGTGATTACGTGATCCAAATCAACTAAACCATAACCGATCATCACGTGAAATGGATTAGTTTTCAATGGTGAACATCATTATGTTGATCATATCTACTATATGATTCACGCTCGACCTTTCGGTCTCCGTGTTCCGAGGCCATATCTGCATATGCTAGGCTCGTCAAGTTTAACCTGAGTATTCTGCATGTGCAAAAACTGGCTTGCACCCATTGTAGATGGACGTAGAGCTTATCACACCCGATCATCACGTGGTGTCTGGGCACGACGAACTTTGGCAACAGTGCATACTCAGGGAGAACACTTCTTGATAATTTAGTGAGAGATCATATTATAATGCTACCGTCAAACAAAGCAAGATAAGATGCATAAAAGATAAACATCACATGCAATCAATATAAGTGATATGATATGGCCATCATCATCTTGTGCTTGTGATCTCCATCTTCGAAGCACCGTCATGATCACCATTGTCACCGGCGCGACACCTTGATCTCCATCGTAGCATCGTTGTCGTCTCGCCAATCTTATGCTTCTACGACTATCGCTACCGCTTAGTGATAAAGTAAAGCATTACAGGGTGATTGCATTGCATACAATAAAGCGACAACCATATGGCTCCTGCTAGTTGCCGATAACTCGGTTACAAAACATGATCATCTCATACAATAAAATTTAGCATCATGACTTGACTATATCACATCACAACATGCCCTGCAAAAACAAGTTAGACGTCCTCTACTTTGTTGTTGCAAGTTTTACGTGGCTGCTACGGGCTTAAGCAAGAACCAATCTTACCTACGCATCAAAACCACAACGATAGTTTGTCAAGTTGGTGCTGTTTTAACCTTCACAAGGACCGGGCGTAGCCACACTTGGTTCAACTAAAGTTGGAGAAACTGTCACCCGCAAGACACCTCTGTGCAAAGCACGTCGGGAGAACCGGTCTCGCGTAAGCGTACGCGTAATGTTGGTCTGGGCCGCTTCGTCCAACAATACCGCCAAACCAAAGTATGACATGCTGGTAAGCAGTATGACTTATATCGCCCACAACTCACTTGTGTTCTACTCGTGCATATAACATCAACACATAAAACCTAGGCTCGGATGCCACTGTTGGGGAACGTAGTAATTTCAAAAAAATTCCTACGCACATGCAAGATCATGGTGATGCATAGCAACAAGAGGGGAGAGTGTGATCTACGTACCCTTGTAGATTGACAACGGAAGCGTTTGGTTGATGTAGTCGTACGTCTCCACGGCCCGACCGATCAAGTACCGAAACTACGGCACCTCCGAGTTCTAGCACACGTTCAGCTCGATGACGATCCCCAGGCTCCGGTCCAGCAAAGCGTCGGGGAGGAGTTTCGTCAGCACGACGGCGTGGTGACGATCTTGATGTTCTACTGTCGCAGGGCTTCACCTAAGCACCTCTACAATATGACCGAGGTGGAATATGGTGGAGGGGGCACCGCACACGGCTAAGGAACGATCACGAAGATCAACTTCTGTGTTCTAGGGTGCCCCCCTTTGCCCCGTATATAAAGGAGCAAGGGGGAGGCCGACCGGCCCTTGGTGCGCCAAGGAGAGAGGGGGGAGTCCTTCTCCTAGTGGGAGTAGGACTCCCCTTTCCTAGTCCAACTAGGAATAGAGAGGGGGAAGGAAAGAGAGGGAGAGGGAGAGGGAAAGGGGCCCCCCCTCCTAGTCCTATTCGGACTCCCCATGAGGGGGGGCGCGCCACCTCCTGGGCTGCTGCCCTCTCTCTCCCCTCAGGCCCAATAAGGCCCATTACTTCCCCGGGGGTTCCGGTAACCCCTCCGGCACTCCGGTTTTATCCGAAATCACCCGGAACACTTCCGGTGTCCGAATATAGCCGTCCAATATATCAATCTTTATGTCTCGACCATTTCGAGACTCCTCGTCATGTCCGTGATCACATCCGGGACTCCGAACAACCTTCGGTACATCAAAACTCATAAACTCATAATATAACTGTCATCGAAACCCTAAGCGTGCGGACCCTACGGGTTCGAGAACAATGTAGACATGACCGAGACATGTCTCTGGTCAATAACCAATAGCGGAACCTGGATGCTCATATTGGCTCCTACATATTCTACGAAGATCTTTATCAGTCAGACCGCATAACAACATACGTTGTTCCCTTTGTCATCGGTATGTTACTTGCCCGAGATTCGATCGTCGGTATCTCAATACCTAGTTCAATCTCGTTACCGGCAAGTCTCTTTACTCGTTCCGTAATACATCATCTCGCAACTAACTCATTAGTTGTAATTCTTGCAAGGCTTATGTGATGTGCATTACCGATAGGGCCCAGAGATACCTCTCCGACATTCGGAGTGACAAATCCTAATCTCGAAATACGCCAACCCAACAAGTACCTTTGGAGACACCTGTAGAGCACCTTTATAATCACCCAGTTACGTTGTGACGTTTGGTAGCACACAAAGTGTTCCTCCGGTAAACGGGTGTTGCATAATCTCATAGTCATAGGAACATGTATAAGTCATGAAGAAAGCAATAGAGACATACTAAACGACCGGGTGCTAAGCTAATGGAATGGGTCATGTCAATCAGATCCTTCAACTAATGATGTGATCCCGTTAATCAAATAACAACTCTTTGTCTATGGTTAGGAAACATAACCATCTTTGATTAACGAGCTAGTCAAGTAGAGGCATACTAGTGACACTCTGTTTGTCTATGTATTCACACATATATTATGTTTCTGGTTAATACAATTCTAGCATGAATAATAAACATTTATCATGATATAAGGAAATAAATAATAACTTTATTATTGCCTCTAGGACATATTTCCTTCAATCGACGGGGTGTTTTATCAACTAAGCAAGGACAATACCTTGGTAGCCATCACGGCGGATTACCCGGGGTTAATTCTGACCTCCCAGGTGACGGAAACCGGAGTCTTATTCCCTTGAGAGGGATTCCACTCTCGCGTATTTCGGTGTTTCTGACGTCAACCGTGTTTTGCAGGGGAGATTTCCGAGGCAGGAGGCCGAATCTACGGCGGTCAGCCAAAGAGGGGCCGCAGAGCCCCGTAGGGCAAAAAGAAATGAAGTCCGGACTGAAATGTCGGCGCAAAGGTATAGTGCACCCTTTGTTTCCCTGAAGTTACTCTATCAGGGTATATTAACGCTCGTTCTATCTTCAGGACGAAGAGACCTCGCCGGACTGCATCCGAAGAGGTTGCCAATCGCGCCTCCACCAGCCAGGCTCCAACGTCTGGCCAGGAAGCGGAGACGAGTACAAGGCGCGCACCGGACGTTCCTCCGACAAAGGATGCGGATAGGCTGTCCGCCACACATTCAGAAGTGGAGAGTGCCATGAACCACAGGCGTCGCCGGACAACTCTACACGACGCTTGTTTCTCCCGAGAGGCTTTAGATGCCTTTAATTCAGGAGATGCGTACCTCCGTGCTGCTCAAAATGGTTTAACCAGAGCCATGGAGCAGTATGTGAAAGACATACGGGTAAGAAAATTTTGGCTAAATATGCACACATGCCAGTAGCCCCCGAGACTTGAAACAGTTAGACCAACTGATTTAAGGATCATTTAATATGCAGGTTCTTACAGAGAAGAATACTGTACTGTCCCAGGAGCTGGAAAAGTGCAAGGCCCAACTAGAGGCCGCACTAGCCGCAGCAGGGGAGCCCCAAGAGACCCCCTCAGGTAAAATACACTTTGAGAGACTAGTGTTGTGCGGTGTGGGTGCAAATCTGACAAATCAAATTGCAGATGGTGCCGGACTCGATCCGGACAAGCAACAACTCTTACATCAGCTAAAGGCCGGTGAGAGTATGTTGACGAGGGTGAGGCGAGAGAAGAATGATCTTCAGGATGCCAACACCAAGCTGGACGTCAAGCTTAAAGATGTTCGCGGCCAGCTTTTGGATTCCACGAAGGAGAATCAGCGGCTTCGACGCGGCATTTTTAGTAAGTGCTTGAACGAACCTTGAAAAAAGAGTTCGGCGAGGAAGTCGACTAACAGAGTAATGTCTGTAGGTATGCTCACAGGTCGTCCTACAGAGGAGATGCCCGGTTCTACGGGTGATCTTCTTCCCGAACTCATGCAACTGCACGAGCGAGTTCGGCAGGCGATGTGAGGCGTTGCCCAAGCCTTATGGCCTGCCCACTCTGTGCCCGAGGGTCTTGGAGCGCTTGCGGAGAAGCTGAAGGGAGCTCGGCGACGCTTCCGTTTGTGGAAGATATCGGCCTGCCGACAAGGCGCTCGGGAAGCCTGGGCCATGGTGAAGACCCGTTTTACGAAGTCTGATCCAAACCACATGGCCGAGGTCGGACCAGTGGGGCCTGACGGGAAGGAGATCCCTGTGAGCTTAGTATACGGCCAGGTAGAGTTGGCCGCGAAGTATTCCCAGCAGGACTATAAACTAGACAGCCTGTTAGATGGTATAGAAGAGGAATACAATTAGTCGGAATGACTATGTAATATTGAATTGACATGTGTAATGCCTTCTAGCCAGATTGTAAATCGTTTGTCGTTGCCGACCTTTTCGCTTCGACCTCGGGACCTGACGGTCCGGGGTGTGTTCGAATACCATAGCGGTTATATAAGAACCGTGGTATGCGTGGAGACCAGGCGTAGGGGTCATTAGTGCTTTATCAGACAAGTGCCCAACTAGTTATGTTATATTACATGGTTAGTAAGAAACATCTTCCAGAGAGAATAGTTCCGTTAGGGGTTCCTTTCGCTGGGAGGCATGCCCTAAAGTGCATGTCCGGACTGCGTAGAAGGACGCAGAAAAAAAAGCATATGGGGGCGTGTAAAATGGGTAAAAAGATCATCTTTATATCACCGACCGAATATTCCCTTAAGAACGCTAGCTTTCGGCTTCACCCAGTCTGAGGTACACATCTAGCTGACCCGGCAGTAACAATCGCAGAGGTGCTCCCTTTACCGCCTAGCCGAACAATCGGGAACGTAGGGGTAAGCACAGGAGCCAGGCAACCCAGCTTGGCCAAAACTTAAGTCATATCGATGCATATAATGGTGAAGGAAAAGGTATATGCGGAAGTTTGACGCATGTTTTTTTTACAGAAAGACTGTAAGGGAACCCCCTACAGTATAATTGGTGCAACAACCCCAAATTGCAAGTACCATGCCTTGAACCTGGGTGGGTGGGAAGGCATCAGCCCCTTCCAACCACTAGGCTATGCCTTAGTCTGCGTTTGACGCATGTGTTGGGCATGAAGCCCGTATAAATAAGCTTCTGTTAAAGAAGCCCCCAGGTTTAATGAGCGCGAGTGGCGCGTCACTAGATAAGCCTTTAAGGGCTATAAAAGAAAAGAGGGGAAGGAGAGAAATGTAAGACAGAAAAAATGCAAAAAATGGACAGAGGAAGGAGACGAACACAGAGTCCGGCGCTAGGCATAGAATCTTCTGAGACGGGTGGCGTTCCACGAGTTCGGCTCGAGTCAGTTATCCGACGCATCTCGCAGGCGGTATGCCCCGCCATTCAGGACTTGGTCGATTATGAATGGACCCTCCCACTTGGGCTTGAGTTTGTCCTTTTTCTTATCCGGCAGGCGTAGAACTAGTTCGCCAACATTGTAATTTTTGGCCCGTACTTCTCTGCTTTGATATCTTCGGGCCTGCTGTTGATAAAATGCGGAACGGGCTTTTGCCACATCACGCTCCTCCTCCAAGGCGTCCAAGTTGTCCTGCCGATCGAGCTCAGCTTCTCTTTCTTCGTACATGCACACTCTAGGTGAGTCATGAATTATGTCGCAGGGCAGAACTGCCTCTGTGCCGTATACCATGAAAAATGGTGTGTATCCGGTGGTGCGATTTGGCGTGGTCCGCAGCCCCCAGAGTATGGAATCGAGCTCCTCTACCCAGTGCGTATCAGATTCCTTAAGGGACCGCACTAATCTGGGTTTGATGCCGCTCATAATGAGACCATTTGCATGTTCGACCTGGCCGTTGGTTTGTGGGTGATAGACGGAAGCATAATCAAGCATGATGCCCATGTTTTTGCACCAGAGTTTTACCTCGTCTGCGGTAAAGTTTGTACCGTTATCGGTTATGATGCTGTGGGGGACGCCATAACGGTGTACAACCCCGGATATGAAGTCTATCACAGGTCTGGATTCGGCTGTTTTAACAGGCTTGGCTTCTATCCATTTGGTGAATTTATCCACCATGACCAGTAAGTATTTTTTCCTATCGGTCCCGCCCTTAAGGGGTCCGACCATGTCAAGCCCCCAAACCGCAAAAGGCCAGGTAATTGGTATAGTTTGGAGTGCGGTTGGTGGCATATGGCTTTGGTTGGCAAAAAGTTGGCAACCAGCGCATCGTTGGACTAAGTCCTGAGCGTCTGCCCAGGCCGTCGGCCAATAAAAGCCTGTATGGAAAGCCTTGCTAACAAGGGACCGAGCAGCGGCGTGGTGACCACTGAGTCCGGCGTGAATTTCAGCCAGAAGGTTCCGCCCTTCCTCTTCGGAGATGCACCTTTGAAGGACTCCGGTAGTGCTTTTCTTATAAAGCTCTCCCTCATGGACTCTGTAGGCTTTAGATCGCCGCACTATGCAGCGGGCCTCATTTTGATCCTCCGGGAGTTCCTGCCTAGTAAGGTAGGCTAGGAATGGTTCTGTCCACGGGGCGATGACCGCCAATATTACGTGGGCTGAAGGTATAATTTCATTGGCAGAGCCTCCAATTGTGTCAGATTGTTCGGCGTCAAGTAGTGCGGCTGGGTCCGGGCTGTTATTTTCGGGTTCCCCCTCCCATGTTATAGATGGCTTGAACAATCTTTCCAAAAAGATGTTGGGGGGACCGCATCGCGTTTAGCTCCGATGCGTGCCAGGACGTCCACTGCTTGATTGTTTTCTCGGGCTATATGATGAAATTCCAGCCCTTCGAACCGAGCTGACATTTTTAGGACGGCGTTGCGGTAAGCTGCCATTTTTGGGTCCTTGGTGTCGAAGTCGCCATTTATTTGGGATATCGCGAGGTTCGAATCCCCGCGTACCTCTAGGCGTTGAATGCCCATGGATACTGCCATCCGGAGGCCATGTAGAAGGGCCTCGTATTCGGCTGTGTTGTTGGAGTCCGTGTACATAATTTGGAGTACATACTGGACTGTGTCTCCTATGGGGGACGTCAGAACGACGCCAGCCCCCAGTCCGGCCAACATTTTGGAGCCGTCGAAATGCATGATCCAGTTTGAGTATGTGCCGTACTCTTTAGGGAGTTCGGCCTCCGTCCATTCTGCGACGAAGTCGGCCAAAACTTGCGATTTGATAGCTCGCCGTGGCTTATAGGTTATGTCGAACGGGAGGAGCTCGATGGCCCATTTTGCAATCCGGCCCGTTGCATCGCGGTTGTTGATAATATCGTTAAGTGGTACTTCCGAGGCTACTGTTATGGAACACTCTTGAAAGTAGTGTCGTAGCTTTCGTGATGCCATGAATACTGCGTATGCAATTTTTTGATAATGCGGGTACCGTGATTTGCATGGAGTGAGGACAGTGGACACGTAGTAGACCGGCCTTTGAAGGGGGAGTTTGTGTCCGTCCGCTTCCCGCTCGACAACGAGCACTGCGCTGACAACTTGATGTGTTGCTGCAATGTACAATAGCATTGGTTCGCCAGTGTTAGGCCCGGCCAAGACTGGGTTTGTTGCCAGTATGGCTTTTATTTCCTCGAGTCCGGCCGTGGCGGCGTCCGTCCACTCGAAGTGTTCGGTGCGCCGGAGTAGGCGATAAAGGGGCAGTGCCTTTTCTCCCAAGCGGGAGATGAAGCGGCTTAGAGCCGCCACGCATCCGGTTAGCTTTTGTATTTGTTTGAGGTCCTTTGGGATATCCAATTGTGACAAAGCTCGGATCTTGGCTGGATTTGCTTCAATTCCTCTACCGGATACGATGAAGCCCAAGAGCTTTCCGGCTGGAACGCCGAAGACGCATTTTTCCGGGTTGAGCTTGATGTCATATTTTCGGAGGTTATCAAATGTGAGCCTCAAGTCGTCTACTAGAGATTCGACATGTCTTGATTTGATGACCACATCATCCACATATGCCTCCACAGTTTTGCCCATCTGATTTGCCAGACATGTCTGGATCATGCGCTGATATGTTGCACCGGCGTTTTTTAGCCCGAAGGGCATTGTGTTGAAGCAGAATGGGCCGTATGGTGTGATGAATGCTGTTGCAGCTTGGTCTGATTCTGCCATCTTGATTTGATGGTAACCGGAGTATGCGTCGAGGAAACACGATGAGTCGTGTCCTGCGGTGGCATCGATAATTTGATCGATACGGGGGAGGGGGAAGGGATCCTTTGGGTAAGCCTTGTTAAGGTCTTTAAAGTCGACACACAGGCGCCAGGATTTGTCCTTCTTTGGTACCATCACCAGGTTTGCTAGCCAGTCCGGATGTTTTATGTCTCTAATGAGTCTGGCCTCCAATAGCTTGGCTAGCTCTTCTCCCATAGCCTGTCTCTTGGGTTCGGAGAAACGCCGAAGGGCTTGTTTGACAGGCTTGAATCCTTTTAGGATATTTAAGCTGTGTTCGGCCAGCCTGCGTGGGATCCCTGGCATGTCTGAAGGGTGCTAGGCAAAAATGTCCCAATTCTCTCGTAGGAACTCTCGCAGTGCGGCATCAACATCGGGGTTCAGTCGTGCCCCGATGGAAGCTGTTTTGTTCGGGTCCGTTGGATGGACCTGGAATTTGACTATTTCGTCAGCTGGCTTAGGATGTGGATTTGGGTCTTTTGTTGAGTATCACGTCATCCCTGTTAACCGTGGAGCGCAGCGCGGTTAGTTCCTCGGCCGCTAAGGCTTCGGATAGTGCCTCAAGGGCTAATGCGGCCGTGTTGTTTTTGGCGCGGAGTGCTATGTCCGGATCACTAGCTAGAGTGATAATTCCATTCGGCCCGGGCATCTTAAGCTTCATGTACCCATAATGGGGTATCGCTTGGAAGATTGTGAATGCTTCCCGCCCTAGTAAGGCGTGATGTCCGCTTTTAAACGGGGCCACCTGAAACGTGACTTCTTCGGACCTGTAATTATCCGGCGTGCCGAACACCACATCTAGTGTGATTTTTCCTGTGCAGCGCGCTTCCCGACTGGGGATTATTCCTCTAAAGGTTGTGCTGCTTTGCTCGACGCGGTTCCAGTCTATTCCCATTTTTTGAAGGGTTTCCTCATAAATGAGGTTCAGTCCGCTGCCTCCATCCATGAGCACCTTGGTGAGGCGAAAGCCATCCACTATGGGACTGAGGACCAATGCGGCTGGTGCTCAGGCTGTTCAGAATCTAGGTTCATCGCTTGCGTTGAAGGTGATAGCAGTGTCGCTCCATGGATTTATTGTTTCAACTTGATAGACTTCGGTGAGGCTGCGGAGTGTTCTTTTCGCATATTGTTTGATGCGAAAGTCTCGAAGACTGTAAGAAAGGTACTGGTATCCTCGGGCTGGCTTTCTGCGGCCTCCCGATTTAAGAGGTCCTCGCCAATTTTGGCTACCTGCCGGAGTATCCAACAGGCTCTAAGGCTGTGAGTTGGTGTGGCATCCTCTGTACTGTGAATTTTACAGGGTCCATCAAGCCACTTTTCCAGTACGGTTCCATGCCCTAAAAAGGGTTTTGGTTTTTTGCTTTTTATCCCGGGTGTCTTATGGTGATGCACCCTCTTAGTTCGTACGGGGTTATTATTCAAGGTCGGATTATCCCAAAATTTTATTTCGGTTTTCCAGGCACTTTCCATCGCACAGTACTTTTGTACTATGGACGCCAAGTTAGCGAAGCGTGTAATATCACGACGACTTATGGCGTTAAGGATTCCCTCGTCCGTGCAATTACTGCAGAAGATTGATATTGCATCTCCCTCGCGGTAATCCTTTATACTGTTCATAACCAGGAGGAATCTGGCCCAGAAATGATGTACTGTTTCGTCGGGCCTCTGCCTGACTTGGGACAGATCGCTTATGTTCGGGTGGGTGGGTCTCGTTGAATCTGAAACCTCACCCAATCCAAGATTCGGAGGCTGAAGAGTTTCCGAATTCTGAAGTTCGGATTCCTGGACGTTATCCAACGAATCCGGCCCGTTGCCTGATTCTAAGCTCAGGTCTTGAGTTACATCCTCCCCTCCGCGGGTATCCGGCTTGGAGGGATCGGGAATTCGGACGTAACTAGTCCTTAAAATATATGAAGGGTCGCCGCACTGCGCGTCTACCACAGCAACGTGGTGGGTGACTTGAGGAGAGTTAATTTCTCTTAGATCGGGCTTAAGCCCAACCTGGTCGTAATCCGTAGCGACCCCCAGGGCAGCGATGCGATCCAAGAGCTCGTTTACGGAAGAGAGCTCCATTGGATCTAACTGCTCGACGAGCTCCGAGCTGACGTGTAGATTGCTTTTGATGACCCGAGAGGTCACCGTCGGTGCAACAGCCGAACAGGCGGTCATGAGGAAACCACCTAGCCGGAGGGTTTGGCCAACAGCCAAGGCTCCCTTAGCAACGGTGCCGTCTTTGAAGACGGGAGAAGGCATCCTTCCTGATTGTGACGGCACAGAGGAACTCTCAATGAAAGCACCAATGTCGGTGTCAAAACCGGCGGATCTCAGGTAGGGGGTCCCGAACTGTGCGTCTAGGCCGGATGGTAACAGGAGACTGGGGACACTTTGTTTTACCCAGGTTCGGGCCCTCTCGATGGAGGTAAAACCCTACTCCTGCTTGATTAATATTGATGATATGGGTAGTACAAGAGTAGATCTACCACGAGATCAAGGAGGCTAAACCCTAGAAGCTAGCCTATGGTATGATTGTGTATGGAGTTGATTCTGTCCTATGGACTACAACCCTCCAGTTTATATAGACACCGGATAGGGTTAGGGTTACATAGAGTCGGTTACAATGGTAGGAGATCTTGAATATCCGCATTGCCAAGCTTGCCTTTCACGCCAAGGAAAGTCCCCTCCAGACACGGGACGAAGTCTTCAATCTTGTATCTTCATAATCCAGGAGTCCGGCTGACGGTATAGTCCGGCTACCCGAACACCCCCAAATCCAGGACTCCCTCACATATCCTTATTCCTTTTCAGGTATTTCACGATGTTCTTGACCGCTGTCCAGTTATCCACTCCTGTGTTACTTTAGTACCTCCCTGCTAAACTTATAGCAAGGTACACATCAGGTCTGGTACACAACATTGCATACATGATGGGGCCTATGGCTGAAGCATAGGGAACACCTTTCATTTTCTCTCTATCTTCTGCAGTGGTCGGGCATTGAGTTTGACTCAACTTCACACCTTGTAATATAGGCAAGAACCCTTTCTTTGCCTGATCCATTTTGAACTTCTTCAAAACTTTATCAAGGTATGTGCTTTGTGAAAGTCCAATTAAGCGTCTTGATCTATCTCTATAGATCTTGATGCCCAATATATAAGCAGCTTCACCGAGGTCTTTCATTGAAAAATTCTTATTCAAGTATCCTTTTATGCTAGTCAGAAATTCAGTATCATTTCTGATTAACAATATGTCATCTACATATAATGTCAGAAATGCTACGGATCTCCCACTCACTTTCTCGTAAATACAGGCTTCTCCAAAATTCTGTATAAAACCATATGCTTTGATCACACTATCAAAGCATATATTCCAAGTCCGAGAGGCTTGCACCAGTCCATAAATGGATCGCTGGAGCTTACACACTTTCTTAGCACCTTTTGGATCGACAAAACCTTATGGTTGCATCATATACAACTCTTCTTTAAGATATCCATTAAGGAATGCAGTTTTGACATTGTCGGTGTACTAGAGTAGGGGTACCCTAGTATCCCGAATTTGTGCACGGGCAGTCGCAGCATCCCGCGGCAAGGCTTGCCGGGTAACCGCCAAGGTCCTCCGTGGTTCCTTTGGAGCCATTCAAGGACAAAGTATCCAAGCCAAGGAGACAAGACCCCAGCAAGAGGAGCTTGCCGGGAAGGCCAACCAAGGCATCTCAAGGAACTTGCCGCGACGCGCCACGCGTCCCAGCAAGGCCCGGTGAGCGACAAGCTCCCGGACGCAACAAGACAACGACCGCGGCAAGGCGCTTGCCGCGGCAAGCCACCACTCTGTACCCGCGCTCCGGCACATCCACCAACGTCTCGCCCTGGGACCCTTCCAGGCGTACGTGGCGGGAGGCTGTGCAGCCAGCGGTACGCGGTGGCAAGCGGCGCTGACAAGATTGCCATCGTGGCGAGCGGTGGCGTCCCTGACGGTCCCTTTTGCACTATTTGGGCGACGCAGACGGGCATTTAATGCCCTTGTCCCCTACCGTCAGGGTTAGGTATGATACACTGTAGCAGGTAGCTGTACCAACCACAACACCTTTCCATTTTTACCCTTGTCTACGTTGCACCTGTCGGTGTCCCCTTGAGCATATAAAAGGAGGCCCGTGCGCAACGAAGAAGAGGAGGGGAAAAGAAAGAACACTCACGCTCGGTCTCGTTAGCTGCTGGTGTGTACTGTAGCACTCAGCGCTCCCGAGCAAGAACTCAATACAAACCACAAAGCAGGAGTAGGGTTTTACGCATCCGTGCGGCCCGAACCTGGGTAAATTGCTCGTGTGTTTCGCCTCGATCTGCTCTTCGTGTGGCTCCCCCCCCCCCCCCGCCGAACCAAAAGGGGCTCGGTCCGCCGGTCCCATAGGTGCTCGTGGATTAGTTCCCCGATATCTTTGGCGCGCCAGGTAGGGGGTGCGTCGACGTTGTGTGAACCTGATCCGGCGTTCGCACGAGCTAAATCTTCATCGTCTTCATCGACATGCCGCCGAAGAAGAAGGCTTCGGAGGCGGCTGCTCCGTCCGCGCCGAACCCACCACCGCTGGAGCAAACGGCTGGTGGGGTAGACGCCGGCGGAAGAATGGGCGTCGACGAGGGAGCTCACGGTGCTGCCAGATCCAAGGACAAGGCTGCGCTGCCCATTGGCGGCGCAGTCGACTCCCACAACGACCGGGTGCACTCCAAGACCTCGGCGTCCGTACATGCACCGCGCCCATCCCAGGAGGCGCGGGACCGGCAGCGTCATGGTACTCACGGTACCATACGTTTGCTGGACCAAGATCGAGCTGGTGGATCTCGGAGTGCTCAAGACCAGCATGCACGCCACAATGCTGGCATGAGCGGGGCACGGTCGCCTGGACGAGATACTGCTCCTTCTAACATAGTTAGAAGTCCGAGCATATCCCGCTCCTCACACCGTTCGCCGCCGCCACCCGCCACTTCAGCAGAAGCTTTGGCGTGAGCTCAAATGCTCCTAGACTACCCTCCAGCGGCAGACAAGATCGACGACTGGAGGGCCACCATTCAGAGTCTCATCGGCTTCGCCAACGGCGACACTCCACGGCAGCCGAGTACATCGCAGCCGCGGCAAGTCAGCCAGGCACGAGCCGGTGGCGACAAGACTGGTGGGGGTGCAACCACCGAGCACTCTCCGCCCCGAAGGCCAAGATCGCCGACTCGCCGGATCCACCTCGACATCGACTCCACCGCGTCATCAGATCCACGAGCTCGTCCCGATCAGCGCCAAGTTCTTCACGAACGACAGCAAGAAGACGCTCGTACTCGCATCAAGCACCGAAGAGAAGCGCAGCGTCAATCAGACCAGCGCGCTGGGCCCTCTGTCGACATGCATGCGCCAGGGGAACCAGGCGACTTGCCATACGCGGTAGGTTACCCTGCGTTTACTCGTGAGCTGCGGCAAGTCCAGTGGCCCAGCAAGAAGAATTTCAAGCCAGATGTACCAGAGAAGTACGACAGCAAGTCGCATCCATCGGAGTTCCTCAGCATCTACACCATCGCGGTGCAAGCTGCCGGGGGGCGGGACGACAAGATCCTTGCCAACTACTTCCCGCTGGTGCTCAAGCCCAACGTCAGGTCCTGGCTCATGCATTTGCCGGACAACTCCATATCCTCCTGGGTAGACCTATGCCATCAGTTTGTCGGCGCCTTTACAGGCGGCCACAAACCTCATGGCCAAGAGAGTGACCTTCACCTGCTCGCCCAGAAGGAAGGAGAGCCCCTGCGCAAGTACATTCAGAGATTCAGCCGTGTACAGCACAACATCCCAGATGTCCACCCTGCCGCGGTCATCAGCGCGTTCCATCAGAACGTGCGTAACCGCAGGATGCGAGAGGAGATGGCGATGTGCAAGATCAGAGACGTCAGTGAGCTGTATGCCCTGGCCGACAAGTGTGCACGTGCTGAGGAAGGGAGGAAACTCCCCGGAGAGAATACAGGAGCAGGAGGATCTGACAGCGAGGATGCTGCCCCGGCAAAGAAAAACCGGCGGGGGAACAACAGGAAGAAGAAAGGCAAAGATGTGCTAGTCATTGAGCAGTCCGGCAACGAAGTGGCGCCAAGAAAGCCAAAGCTGGTAGCTCCGGCAAGGATATTGCCGCATGCACCAACTGCCAGGCTGTGGCGGTCGCCGACAAGCAGGACGGCGACGACAAGCAGTACTGCAAGATCCACCGCACCAAGGGCCATGACCTCCAGAGCTGCAAGAAGGTCCCCAAGATCAACACCAAGAGTGCCGAGGAGTAGTCTGCTCCGGCAAGCCCTAGAGTTTGTTCCGTTGAAGCAGAGGCTCCCGACAAGTTTTTCTCCCGCAAGCTTGCCGGGGAACGTCAAGCTCCGGCTGAGCTGCAGGTTCTCGCCGTAGAAGCGGATCTTCCCGCAGCAGCAGATGTGCCTTTAGTCCTTGTTGTCGAGCCACAAGCTCCAGCATGGGCACAGCAGATTGTCCGTTTCCTTCAGACAGGAGAACTTCCCGAAGAGCAAGAAGAAGCGGAAAGAGTAGCCCGGCAGTCAAGTATGTACCAGTTTGTCGACAACACACTGTACAGAAGAAGACTCAACGGTGTGAAATTGAAGTGTATTCATCGGGAAGATGGACAGAAGCTATTGGCAGAGATACATGGAGGCATATGTGGTCACCACATTGGCGCAAGAGCACTTGCCGACAAAGCATTCAGGCAAGGTTTCGTTTGGCCGACAGCCCTCCAGGATGTAACTGCACAAGTAACCAAGTGTGAAGCGTGCCAGTTCCATTCCAAGAAGATACACCAGCCAGCTCAAGCTCTCCAGACGACCCCTTTATCCTGGCCATTTTTGGTCTCGGGGCTCGACATCCTCGGCCCCTTTCCCCGAGCAGTCGGGGGCTTTGAGTACTTGTACATTGCAATCGACAAGTTCACAAAGTGGCCGGAAGTGGAAGCAGTGAGGAAGGTGACAGCACAGTCAGCAGTCAAGTTCTTCAGGTCGATTGTTTGCCGCTTCGGGATCCCTAACAAGATAGTCACCAACAACGGTACGCAATTCACGAGCCGCACCTTCATGCAGTACATCCAAGATCTTGGCGCCAAGGTCTGCTTCGCTTCCGTTGCTCACCCGAGAAGCAACGGTCAAGCGGAGAGGGCAAATGCTGAAGTGCTGCGTGGGCTCAAGACCAGGACTTTCGACAGGCTGCACAAGTGCGGAAGAAACTGGATTGAGGAGCTGCTGGTGGTTCTTTGGTCGATCAGCACGACGCCAAATCGAGCCACTGGCCAGGCACCTTTCGCTCTAGTCTATGGAGCAGAGGCAGTTCTCCCCATGGAACTCGAATACGGGTCACCTCGAGTGCTTGCTTATGATGAGCTTGAGCAAGAGCGGCTGCGACAAGATGACGCGCTGCTCCTTGAGGAAGACCGTCTTCAGGCTGCTGTGCGAGCTGCTCGCTACCAGCAAGCTTTGCGCCGCTACCATAGCCGCAAAGTTAACGCCAGAAGTCTCGAGGAAGGCGACCTTGTTCTTCGGCGTGTTCAGTCCGCCAAGAATTCCAACAAGTTGACGCCGAAGTGGGAAGGCCCTTACCGGGTGAAACGAGTCACTAGGCCTGGCGCTGTCCGGCTTGAGACCGAAGATGGCATTCCGGTGAGCAACTCCTGGAACATTGAGCATCTTCGTAAGTTTTACCCGTAAGGCGCGGTTGCTGGAACCCGTTCCGGCAACCACCTTTTGTACAAGTCTTGCCGCTGTTGCATGTAATCCTTTGTACAAAGCCCGGCGCAGACCCCGTGCATAAAGCTCATGTGCTCCGCACATCTTGTCAATTTCATGCTTTCTATTTTTTGCATGTGTTATCTGACACTTTGTGCAGCACCTACCCCCGGTAAGCAACAACAAGCCATAAGGCTCCATATCTTTATTTTCTCCTCTTTCTTTTTTCTCAAGGAAAGGCAGGTCCCCTCGCCCACAAGTTTGCCGGGGGGAAAGGAGAAGATAATGGTATGGACCAGGCGTCGTTCAAGAAAGTTTCCCCTTACCGGGAAGCAAACAACAGAAAAGCTAAGTTGCCAAAGTTTGAGCAATCAGATTTTTTAAATTTTTAAGTTATCTTCCTTGAACGACCGTGCTTTGTATGGAAAACCTGTGCGCGGAGGAACCAACTCGTAGCTAGTTGCGCCCTTACTTTGTTTCGAGTCCGCTCAACAACTTAAGTGAGCTGCGACTAGTTGCGACAAGGTTTCTTGTCGGTAGCGGCACCGCCAGCAGGCTGCTGACGTCCCGCACTCAGCGCTCGCAGCTAAGGTGCCTGCGCCGGCAAGTTCCCTAAAAGCGTAGGGCAAAAACATACAAAGGAAGGAATCAAGTAAAGGAAATAACATTGCAATCATTACCCGGAATAGAGTTATATTACAAGGTAGCTTGTCGCGGCTCTAACAGATTGTTCTCATAACATGACCAGCAGCGACAAGAAAAGAAGAAGACGGGCGGCCTAGTCTTCGCGATCGTCCTCAATCCTCTTGATCCCGCTCACCTTGTCCACAATGGGTGCGACAAGGGTCTTGAGCGCCTCCAGGTCAGCATCCGGCGGCAGGGTCTTGAGGACGTTGGTGAGGTTGAGGCCCGGGTTGCGGAAGGCCACCTTCACCAACACCTTTTGAAGAGCTCCCGCGCAGATCTTGCGCGACTCGTCGGCCAGCTGCTTTGGGATCCTCTCCCGGAGTCGCTGGAGGGCCGTCGCCACGCCTTTGAAGAATAAGGTGAGCTTGGTGCTGGGTTGGAGGTTCTCGTCGGAAGGATACCCGAGATCCTCCATCCCCAGCTGCGCCAGCTCCCTGTCAATGTCTGCGGCAACATTTACGAGACCCTCCGTCCAGTGCTTCACATTCTCCCTAAAAGTGTTCTGGGCGGCAGCAGCACTCGCCAGCAGCGCCTTGTCGGCCTTGACCTCCTCCTTCAAGGCCGCCTCCTGCTCCCTGGCGCCGTCCAGCGTCTTGATCAAAGTAGTCAGCTTCAACTCAAGATCTGCGTTGGAGTCCATGGCGGCGCTGAGCTCCTTGCCCTTCTCGGCGAGACGAGCCTGCAGCTCTGAGTGGCTGTAGGCATCCTTCTCCCGCTCATGCTTGAGCACGGCAAGCTCCTCACCGCTCGCCTTGAGATCGGCCTCCAGCTGCGCCACCTTTGTCTCCAGCTCCTTCTTGGCGGCCTCGGCAGCTGCTGCAGCATCCTCCGCTTGCTTGAGGGCTCCGCCGAATGTTCGCTCGCACACGGCAAGCTCCTCCTCGTGGGCGTCAAGGTTGACCTTCCGCTGCACCAGCTCGCCCTCCTGCGCAGACAGCTTTTCAGCGGCAAGCCGCTGTTGCTCTTCGACTTCAGCCCTCTCGAGGAGGAAGGCCTTCTGCTCCTCGGCGAGTTGCGCCCGCTCCTCTGCCAGGGACCGGAGAGCTTCCTGTTTGAGACCCCGGAGTTCCTCTGTGCGCTTTTCGATGTCCACTCCCGCCTTCGCAACAAGCGCCTCGCGGGATTCCAGTTTGGCTTGCCGAGCACGGTAGAGCGACACCAGCTTCTGCAGCAGCCGCTCCTCCTCAGGCTCGCTGCTGCTGCTCGGCGCGTCAACCAGCGTCAGCCCAGCGGAGGCGAGCACCTCTCCGTCAAAGCTCTCTCCTTTGACCGGCACCCTGGAGCTCGACGCCCAGGGGAGGTTGATGAAGACGCCATCGCCGGCCTTCAAGTAGACGCCTGGCTGGGGCTCTTCGGAGCCTGACGCTGCGGCAGCGGCAGAGGGATCGGCGGTCGGCGTAGCGCCTGGCGCTCCTGCGGCCTCAGGGCCATCAGTGCGATCGCCAAACCCCCCGCCTGCTTCTGCCGCGGCAGCTTTGGCGGCCTCTGCGCCGGCGGGATCGTCAGCGCCGGCTGCTTCTTCGGTGGTAGCGGCGTCGTCGGCGGCAACCTCGGTCTCCATCGGCTCCGCAGCAGATGGGTCTGACGGCCAAAAAGGGAGAAGAGTCAAGCAAATATCCAAAAAAAGAAGAAGAACCCAAGGGAAGTTTTGAAGCGAGAGGATTACCTATACCGGGTTCTGCAGTCGTGGTCTCCGCCGCCGGGAGGCCGCTGGTGCTGTCCCTTGCCGGAGAACTCTCCCTTGCCGGAGACTTCTCCCTTGCCGGAGAACTCTCCCTTGCCGGAGACCTCTCCCTTGCCGGAGGACTCTCCCTTGGCATTTCGGGGGTGGCCTCCGGGCGCTCCTGGTGGGGCTGCTCTGCTCCTACACAAACCAACAGTCAGATGTCAGCAAAGAAAGAGTATCCATGCGCGCCTAACAGCGGAAAGTGAACCATATACTTACGCTGGGGGCTGCTCTGGAGAACAGTTGCCGGGTCCGGCAAGGTTGCCTCGGACGCACCCCCTGCTGTCGCGGTGGGTTCGTCCTCGATGATAATCACCGGGACCTTGGCTCCCTTCGCTGCTCTCTGGGCCAGAGTCATAAAAAGGAATAAGTTCAGAGTAAAGCAAATGAGATACAAGACAAAACAGCAAGAGAATCTTACTCTTCTTCTTCCTCGTCGGAGCTGAGTGCGGAGAAGTCGAAGTCCGGCTCACGTCCGGCGCGAGGAGGCGGAGGAGTAGGTTCCCTTGGCTGCTTGGCGGGAACAGTGGTGGTGGTCTGAGATGACCCTGCTCCGGCTGCCGCCGTGGCGTGAGAAGCGGCAGGAGCAGAAGCGATGGTCCGGGTGGACTCCGCTCCAGTTGCCGCAGCAACGTGAGGTGCTCCCGCGGCAACAGTGCTTGCCGCAGTGGAGTGTGTCACACGGCGCGGCGACTGTCGACTCGCCCGCCGCCCCGCTATGTCCTCGGCCTTGCGGAGACGCCTTCTTGCTGGAGCTGGGGGCTCTGCTTGCGGCGAGCTGTCTGAGGATGAGGAGGAAGAGGAGTTGATCTCCAACGAGCCGCTCATATCCTCGGCGGGCTCGCTCGACTCGACGTCATGCCCGGCAAGCTCTTCCTCGCCGGCAAGCTCCTCTCGCTCGGTGCGGCTTGCCGCCTCTGCTGCCTCTGCCTCCTCCACGGTGAATCCAAACTCGCCCGCGGCTGCGGCTGCCGCCGCCTCTTCCAGCCTGGTGGCGATGCGTTTCATCTCCGCATCGGTGGTGTCGCGAATGAGGCATTTCTTTTCGTCGGAGCGGACCGGCACTTCTACCAAGCCGTCAAAGAACTCCTGCACGACGTCGTCTGCAGGCTCTTGCCAAGTTGGGACAATTCCATGCGAATCGCACAGTGGCATCATCGCACGGATGCGGTCGAGCGCGGAGTTGTTGCACAGCGGAACGACACCCTTCGGCAACCTGAACACTTCGGGATGTTGAGGGTCGTACTTGAACAGCTCCTGGAGCATCGCGTTAAGCTCCAAAACAGTGAAGTTGAAGTTGAGGCCCGGACGCAGCCTCATGATATCCGCCGCATTCTTGAATTCCCAGACGGGTCTCCTCCGTTCCTGCAGGGGGGCGATGTGGCGGCGAAGAAAATCTGCGCCAACAGCGCCTACAGTGAGCCCGGCAAGCCTGAGGCGTTGGATCCGGGTGACGGCAATCTTCAGCCTATCGTCTTCCGGGGCCACGTCGCTCCAATCGCTGCCGCGTGCTACTGGGGCTTGGCGCCGGGCGGTAAACGGCTGCGGGTTCTCCTCGACAATCCAGCACCAGTCTGCTCTCCATTCCTCCCACTTGCTGCGGAACTCACCCTCCAGATAAGTGTCCTTCTTGCCGGCCCTCGAGATCCAGGCGATTCCGCCGGATAAAGGCTCTCCTCCCTCTACTCGGGGCATAAAGAAGTGGCGAAAAAGGGCTACATTTGGATAGACTCCGACAAAGTTTTCGCAGAGATGTGCGAAAACTGCCATGGTCAGAACAGCATTGGGGGTGAAGTCAAGGAGGCGGAACCCGTAGGTGTTCATAATATCGCAGAAAAACTCAGAGAAAGGTGGGCAGAGCCCGCAGTAGAAGAACAAGGCGAAGAAAGGATATCCATTTGGAGCCATTTTCCAAGCGATGGCTGGAAGTACCTTCGTGCGCGGATGCGCTCGCGTCTCCGTCGACTAGAAGAGGTAGTAATCCTCCCTCAGCTCCCTCGCGGCGAGCTTGGGGGGGAAGATTGCCCGCTCCTTTCGTAGCGCCGCAAGCCGCTGCGCCTCGGTCGACTTCACAACCTTCCCCTTGTCGGCTTTCGAAGCCATGGCAGAAGTGGTGGAGGAGGTCGACGGCGTTGGTGGTGCTGGTGGCGATGGGGGGCAGGGCGCTGCTCTCTTTCAGCTTTAGGAAGACGGGGGAGCGGCGGAGGTTTCCGAGATTGGAGTAGCAACTGGCGAATGGGTGAACTACCCCTGTTTCCCCTGCTTATAAGGAGGGAGGGGACGGACGTTCCGCCTTTCCGAATAAAGAAACCACCCACGATCTCTCCCACGAGACCACATTCAACGCGTGCCGTTCGGGGACGGCACGGTGGATACGGGGAGAGATACGGCGTAACCCAGGCCGCACGTGCCCGTGCCCTGTTTTGGGCCTGGCCCAATAGCGCTCGGCACCGTGTATGGCCCAGGCCCGGGGGCTCCTGTCGGTGTACTAGAGTAGGGGTACCCTAGTATCCCGAATTTGTGCACGGGCAGTCGCAGCATCCCGCGGCAAGGCTTGCCGGGTGACCGCCAAGGTCCTCCATGGTTCCTTTGGAGCCATTCAAGGACAAAGTATCCAAGCCAAGGAGACAAGACCCCGGCAAGAGGAGCTTGCCGGGAAGGCCAACCAAGGCATCTCAAGGAACTTGCCGCGACGCGCCACGCGTCCCGGCAAGGCCCGGTGAGTGACAAGCTCCTGGACGCAAAAAGACAACGACCGCGGCAAGGCGCTTGCCGCGGCAAGCCACCACTCTGTACCCGCGCTCCAGCACATCCACCAACGTGTCGCCCTGGGACCCTTCTAGGCGTACGTGGCGGGAGGCTGTGCAGCCAGCGGTACGCGGTGGCAAGCGGCGCTGACAAGATTGCCATCGTGGCGAGCGGTGGCGTCCCTGACGGTCCCTTTTGCACTATTTGGGTGACGCAGACGGGCATTTAATGCCCTTGTCCCCTGCCGTCAGGGTTAGGTATGATACACTGTAGCAGGTAGCTGCACCAACCACAACACCTTTCCATTTTTACCCTTGTCTATGTTGCCACCTGTCGGTGACCCCTTGAGCATACAAAAGGAGGCCCGTGCGCAACGAAGAAGAGGAGGGGAAAAGAAAGAACACTCACGCTCGGTCTCGTTAGCTGCTGGCGTGTACTGTAGCACTCAGCGCTCCCGAGCAAGAACTCAATACAAACCACAAAGCAGGAGTAGGGTTTTACGCATCCGTGCGGCCCGAACCTGGGTAAATTGCTCGTGTGTTTCGTCTCAATCTGCTCTTTGTGCGATCTCCGCCCCCCCCCCCCGCCGAACCGAAAGGGGCTCGGTCCGCCGGTCCCATAGGTGCTCGTGGATTAGTTCCCCGACAGACATCCATTTGCCAAATTTCATAATCATAAAATACGGCAATTGCTAACATGATTCAGATGGACTTAAGCATCGCTACGGGTGAGAAGGTCTCATCGTAGTCAACTCCTTGAACTTGTCGAAAACCTTTCACAACAAGTCGAGCTTTGTAGACAGTAACATTACCGTCAGCGCCTGTCTTCTTCTTGAAGATCCATTTATTTTCTATGGCTTGCCGATCATCGGGCAAGTCAACCAAAGTCCACACTTTGTTCTCATACATGGATCCCATCTCAGATTTCATGGCTTCAAGCCATTTTGCGGAATCTGGGCTCATCATCGCTTCCTCATAGTTCGTAGGTTCGTCATGGTCAAGTAACATGACTTCCAGAACAGGATTACCATACCACTCTGGTGATGATCTTACTCTGGTTGACCTATGAGGTTTGGTAGTAACTTGATCAGAAGTTTCATCATCATCATCATTAGCCTCCTCACTTACTGGTGTAGGAATCACTGGAACTGATTTTAGTGATGAACTAATTTCCAACAAGGGAGAAGGTACAATTACCTCATCAAGTTCTACTTTCCTCCCACTCACTTCTTTCGAGAGAAACTCCTTCTCTAGAAAGGATCCATTCTTAGCAACAAATATCTTGCCTTCGGATCTGTGATAGAAGGTTTACCCAACAGTCTCCTTTGGGTATCCTATGAAAACACATTTCTCCGATTTGGGTTCGAGCTTATCAGGTTGAAGTTTTTTTCACATAAGCATCGCAACCCCGAACTTTAAGAAACGACAACTTGGGTTTCTTGCCAAACCACAGTTCATAAGGTGTCGTCTCGACGGATTTAGATGGTGCCCTATTTAACATGAATGCAGTTGTCTCTAAAGCGTAACCCCAAAACGATAGCGGTAAATCAGTGAGAGACATCATAGATCGCGCCATATCTAGTAAAGTACGATTATGACGTTCTGACACACCATTACGCTGTGGTGTTCCAGGTGGCGTGAGTTGTGAAACTATTCCACATTGTTTCAAATGAAGTCCAAACTCATAACTCAAATATTCACCTCCACGATCAGATCGTAGAAACTTGATTTTCTTGTTACGATGATTTTCCACTTCACTCTGAAATTCTTTGAACTTTTCAAATGTTTCAGACTTATGTTTCATCAAGTAGATATACCCATATATGCTCAAATCGTCTGCGAAGGTGTAACATCCGAAATTTTCAATTTGGAATGTTATACATAGCTCATTCTTGCATATCATATTTTATTGCATTTCGTCTCGTGATCCTCGAAACCCTAAGCAACTCAAGGACCCTCAGAGAGAGTTGGGGATTTCCCCGGTTTTCGAATTTGATTTTATCAAATTTTGAAACGAGGATTTTGGTTTTAATTATTTTTCCCTTAGAAAATATTTCATATTAAGATATATGAGAGGAGATAATATGACTTCTCCAAAATAAATGAAATATTGGAGGAAAAATATTAAAATTAATTTTGCTTTTATTTGGATTTTATTGCAATTTTGTTTGCATTAGAAAAATTGCACGTTTTCAAAATTGCATTTTAGGGCCAAGAAAATGTTCATCTTGTTCTAAATATTTTATTTAGACGGAGAGAATTTGTTTTGGCATTTTTAGAATTTTATTTTATTTTCTAGGATTTTTCTTAGTTTCGGCGGATTTTTTTTAAAAAAACAAAGTTTTCAGACCCAGCTGGGCCGAAGCCCAACCGGCCCGTCCTGGCCGTCTCCCTCGTGCGCGGGCCGTCGTGCGTAGCTCGGACGCCGAGGGGAGTCCGAGCCGGACTCCTCCCCGGGCGCCCCCTCGCCCAAGCAAGCCGCTGCCCCCGCCCCCTCTAAATGTCGCCGCCGAGCCCCGCCACCACCACCACCCCGTGCCCCGCAGCCCGCACCCGAGCCGAGCCGCCGCCGCCTCTCGCGCCCATCGCCGCCACCGCAAGCTGCGCCACCGCCGCTTTGCCGCGCCGCGCCGCAGCCGCCCTGCCGCCCCGCCACCCTACCGCCCCGCCGCCCTAGCCCCGCCTCGCCGGAGCCACGCCGGAGGTACCACGCCGCCGTTCGGTTTTTTTAAAACCAATCCGGGTTTTTTTTAGAAAAACCCTAGCCTGTTTTTTCTGATTTTCCTTTTCGCGGACGTTCGTCCAGACGTTCTTCCGGACGTTCGATTTAACAAACGTTTTCGCCCGTTAGCTACAGACAACGAATGCTCGTTCGTTAGCCTGTTCGTTAGTTTTCTTTTATCGGATTATTCTGTAATTATTTCTGATTGCGGTTTTTGATCCAATTTTCGTTTAGCTTATCTTTTCGCTCATTAGTCGGAATCAAGCGATTCAATCGCCTAGATCTTCGTCTCGAGACCCTCTTTCCGCTTAACCAACTTGCACAAGTTTTTGCTATGGTAAAATTTGACCTAGGTCCAGATTAGTAAACGGATCTTGTTTCTTTCGCCGTTTGAGTTTCGTTGCTCCGTTCGATTTGATTGTTTTTGCAACCGGAGTTCTTAAGTTGAACTTTTTGGTTAGATCTTCTTATTTGAGATTTACCCGTGTTTCTTAGCTTGATTGCTTATGTATGCTATTGTTTGTTTGCGATATAATTCCTGGAGTGCGAAGCGTGTTATTTGGAGTCTCTAGGTTACGCGGATCGTCAGCAAGGCAAGTAACACTTTGATCATACCCCTTTATCACCCAGTTTTTATGCATTAGTTCCAATCCTCAAACATTGCATGGTTAGGATGTCATTAACATGTGGGTTGGGAAGTAGTTGATGAGGTAGAACCTATTACCCTGTTATATTCAAACCCTTGGGAGTTACTTCTACGCGTTGCTTATATTGCTATGCTATGCTCGTAGACGTGGTTTGGGTGAGTGAAATCCATGACAGATGTGAGATTGTTAATTAATGGTTCAACTTAAGGTGGCAACTTAAATACACATCTGGGTGGATTGAGGCACCTGGAGTACCCAGTGTTGCCTGTATTTTTTGGAAATCCCGGAGTACCCGTGTGATCTAACTATGGACCGCCACCCAGGCTCAAAGGGAACTGAGATTATCCATGCTAGAAACTTCCGTGTGCAGCCACAAGCTATTATGGGCTGTAGCATAGTTGAGTAAGTTACGTGAAGCTCTTGAAGAGGTGGATCAGCAGGTAGTGGGATTGTAGGTTTGGTATGGTCTGCTCGGAGTAGAGAGTTAATGTTTCTGAAAGACTGTGTCTTGGTCATCCGTTTCTCAAACACCCTGTAGTGCGAGAAAATCAATGGAAGAGATCCAGTCTTGTGGGGAGAAGTGCGCAAACCTCTGCAGAGTGTATAAACTAATCATGGTTAGCCGTGTCCCCGTGTGTCCCCTGTTATGGACAAATCTTGAGTATCTAGTACTTGGAGTATCTTAAGTATCTCATCACTGTAAATTAATATTGTTGGGTTGATAATTACTTTAATTGGGATTGAGTTGGAGGAACCTTCTCAATGATGTTTCAACTACCATGATAGTTAAATAAAATCCATTCCTTTGTTGTAGGGGAAAATTGGCTTTTCGCAAAACTATAACCCTAGAGCTTTCCACCAGCCAAATGTGCATGTAGTGATAGCATTATTCCGTTCTTGCTCTAGTGTTATTTTGCCAGCATATTCCATGTGCTGACCCGTTTCGGGCTGCAACGTATTATGCTGCAGACTTTTCAAACGAAGAGTAAGGTTCGTTAGGTCGTTGCCGTGCAGCTCAGCTATGCCGTTGGAGTTGATGGACTCACTTTATCTTCCAAGCCTTCCGTTGTTATCGTATTAGATGGCCTTAAGCCATATTTATTGTAATAAGTTCTCTTTGGAGACATTCGATGTAATAAGTGTGTGATTGCTACTCTGTTATAAATCCTCGAGTACTGTGTGTGTCAGCATTACCGATCCAGGGATGACACTGAAGCACAGAGACTTGACCGTTTGAGGTCGGGTCGCTACAAGATGGTATCAGAGCACACGCTGAGTGTAGGACACGACCACTAAGCTAACATATCACTATTCTCTTCTCATTTCTGACTCCTCTCCATTTTCTACTCTTTAGGATGGCGGATGCAAGGAACAAGTTTGCACAACCGGATGAAGAAGCACCTTTTGGACGACACTTGAAGGAAGTCACTAGGTACCTGAACATAGGAATACCAAGCTTCACCGGGACTACAACGCCACTTTACCAGAAGAGGAGCGATGGATGATTCAAGTTCAAGTTCCAGGAGAACCTTCACGCCAGTCACTAAACCCATAGAGTTTTCCTTCGATGCACCAACCTGGAGTCTAGGAAAGAGTATGGCAGCTCACATCACCATGGGACGCATTGGAGAAGTTTATCACAAGGAGCTTAAGGATACTATCTACCAGATCTATGGGCGCCGAGATGAGCAATGGGAGATGATCAGCACCAGGAAGGATAGATCAATTGCAGCTTTCATCCAGGAACTAAACCAGCACATTCGACGCCAGGAGAATCAGATGTGCGCAGATGTGCGCATGCATGATAGATCTGAAGAAGGCAATGACTAGGATCGCGGAACTGGAGGAAGAACTCAAGGCTACACGTGAAGATTATGAAGAGGAAATCACCGTACTAGTGGAGAAGAATGATGTCCTGATTAAGAAGATCAGAATATTCATGGGAGACCCCACACCAGTAGAAGAAGACGAAGAACCCAAGGAGATTTGCCCGGAGGACTACATCATCATCGACGACACCGACTCCGACCTTAGCGATGATGACTTTGAAGACGAAGCTGGAGCAGATATCATGGAGTCTGCAACCCAGGAATATTTTTAGTAGACCACCACATTAGTAGTAGTATTCCACCATGTAAATAGTATAGCTCGAGCACTTTTACGATAGTTAGACCGATTGTATGCCTTGTTTGATTGATTGAGTGAAATGATTATGTTTGTCTCATGTGCATATGGGTAGTGCTTTCTCATTAGACCTCATTCTATTCTAATCTCTCCCCTCTAAACCCATCAGATGCCTCCGAGACGTGACCCCGGATTTGCTTTCCCACCGGAGCTCACTCAGTTGATTCAGCAACAGAATACCCTGATGCAGTTGTTAGTTCAGAACCAAGGCAACAACAACAACAACAACAAAAACAACAACAACAACAATCCACAACCACCAGTGAACAACTTAGCCCGTTTTCTGAGGTTGCAGCCGCCGGTGTTTTCCAGTAGCAGATGATTGGCTCTGCAGGATTGGAAGGGAGTTAACCACTGCAGGATGTACTGGTGCTGAGAAGGTGTGTTTTTCCGCACATCAGTTGGATGGACCAGCAGCATCATGGTGGGAGAATTACACTATCACCTACCCTATAGCCACGGTGACATGGGACAAGTTTTAGCAAGCTTTCCGTACAGCCCATGTCTCAACTGGAGCCATGAATTTGAAGAAGCATGAGTTTCGCAACTTACGCCAGGGGAACCGTACTGTTTCTCAGTACGTGGATGAGTTTAGCAAGTTATCTCGCTATGCCCCTGATGATGTGGCCATAGATGCCGCAAAGCAGGAGAAGTTTATGGAAGGGCTGAATGATGAGATGACTATGCAGTTGATGGTGGCAACATTCACCAACTACCAGGAGTTGGTAGATAAGGCTCTTATGATTGAAGGGAAGCAGCAGCAGATTGAGAGCCGTAAGAGGAAGTATGGACAAGGGAGGTATAACTCGGGAGCTTGGCAGAAGCCTCGCCTAACCCCGAACTCGGGAGGACTTGTTCATAACCATGGAGGCCACACCCATAATGGAGGAAGTAACCATAATCATACTGGCCCTAGGAATGGGACTGGGAATGGAGCAAGCAACAATCAGAACCGCCCAAATCCAGCCACACCCACCAAGAGAGACCTAAGCCATGTTACTTGTTTGAAGTGTGGGAAGACTGGACACTATGCCACGGAGTGCCCTGAAGGGAAGAATGGAAACGGAAACGGGAGCGCTAGGAAGAAACCCAATCCATTCAACAAAGGACAAGTAAACCACTTAACGTGGAGGAGGTTGAAGAGCAGCCAGACGCAGTTATAGGTAAGTTTTTGGTTAAGTCATTTACCGCTCTTGTTCTTTTTGATATTGGTGCATCGCATTCATACATATCAACGGGATTCGTGGATAAGTTTAGACTACCAACCCAAACCCTTAGGACCTCTGTTAGTAAGTTCACCTGGAGCAGAGTATATGGCTAGTCGATGGTGCGACCAGATACCCTTAACCATTGGTAGCCATGTTTTTCCGGCCGACCTAATTATCTTGGAGTCACAAGGATTGGATGTGATATTAGGAATGGACTGGATGTCAAAGTATGGAGGAAACATTGACTGTGTTAGCAAGTCAATTTGGCTCACCACCTCGGAGGGAAAAAGGATCAAGTATATATCTAGGCATGCGCCAAGAAGTAGCCAAGTAAATACCCTCACGGGAGTTGTTTAGGAAGAAGTGCATGTAGTAAAGGATTACCCAGATGTTTTCCAGAGGAGTTACCAGGCATGCCACCGGACCGAGATATTGAGTTTTTGATAGAGCTATTGCCAGGCACAGGGCCAATATCCAAGAGACCCTATAGGATGCCCGCGAATGATCTAGAGGAGATTAAGAAACAAATCAAGGAGTTATTGGAGAAAGGTTACATTTGACGGAGTTCATCACCATGGGGAGCTCCAGTGCTATTGGTTGAAAAGAAGGATAAATCCCTAAGAATGGTTGTTGATTATCGGGCATTGAATGAAGTGACGATTAAGAACAAGTACCCATTGCCGATGATCAATGATCTGTTTGACCAGCTGCAAGGAGCTAAGGTGTTTTCGAAGATCGATCTGCGATCAGGATATCATCAGTTGAAGATACGAGAGGAGGATATACCAAAGACAGCCTTCACCACATGGTACGGGCTATACGAATATACGGTCATGTCATTTGGACTGACTAACGCCCTGCCTATTTCATGAGCATGATGAACAAGGTGTTCATGGAATATTTGGATAAGTTTGTTGTGGTGTTCATTGATGATACAATGGTACATTCGAAGAATGAAGAGGAACACAAGGGGCATTTGCGTTTAGTTCTCGAGAAACTCAGGGAACATCAGTTATATGCCAAGTTCAGCAAATGCGAGTTTTGGTTGAAGGAAGTCGGATTCCTTGGACATGTTATATCAGGAGAAGGTATAGCAGTGGACCCCACCAAGGTTCAGTCAGTCACTGAATGGTTGGCACCCACTTCAGTTAGCGAGATCCGCAGTTTTCTTGGACTCGCAGGATACTACCGTAGATTCATTGAGAATTTTTCAAAGACTGCAAAGCCCATGACCGAATTATTGAAGAAGGATACCAAGTTTAAATTGACAGAAGATTGCGAGGCAAGTTTCCAGGAGCTGGAGAAACGTTTGACTACAGCCCCAGTGCTGACATTGCCAGATATACGTAAGGATTTTCAAGTATATTGCGACACCTCTCGCTTAGGACTTGGAAGTGTGCTTATGCAGGACGGAACAGTTGTTTCGTATGCCTCGCGACAACTAAAGCCACACAAGTTAAATTATGCCACGCATGATTTGGAGCTAGCAGCCGTAGTGCATGCATTGAAGACTTGGAGACATTACCTTATTGGAAACCATTGTGATGTGTACACGGATCATAAGAGTTTGAAGTACATTTTCACCCAGAAGGAGCTGAACCTTAGGCAGAGAAGATGGTTGGATCTTATAAAGCATTGACATGAAGCTTCACTATCATCCAGGAAAATCCAATGTTGTAGCCAATGCTTTGAGCCGGAAGAGCTATGCTAATACCCTAATAAGCACGGGATTGCCAAAGGAGTTAGCAGAGGATCTCAGGGGATTTCGATTGGAGATTGTTCCTAGAGGTTTTATTGCAACAATGTTGGTGCATTCTACATTCTTGTGAAAGATTCGAGAAGCTCAGAAGGGTGACAAAGAGATTGCCGAGATAAAAGAGAAAATGAGCGAAGGAAAGGCCAAAGGTTTTCGTGAGGATGAGCACGACACCTTATGGTTGGAGGACTGTGTTTATGTGCCCAATAACACAGAAATCAGGAAATTAATACTTCAAGAGGCTCATGACTCACCATACTCGATACACTCCAGAAACACCAAGATGTATTTGGATTTGAAGGAACGTTTCTGGTGGACAGGGATGAAGAAGGATATCGCCGAGTACGTGGCCGTATGTGATGTATGTCAGAGAGTGAAGGCAGAGCATTAAAAGCCAGCAGAATTGTTACAGCCTATGCCGATACCCAAATGGAAGTGGGATAAACTTGGCACGGATTTTATCACCGGATTGCCCAGGACCAAATCAGGATATGGTTCTATATGGGTAGTAGTTGACCGTTTGACCAAAGGGGCACACTTTATCCCAGTGAAAACAACTTATACTAGTTTAAAGTTGGCCAAGATATATATGACCAGGAGCGTATGTCTGCATGGAGTTCCGAGGACCATCGTATCGGATAGAGGAACACAGTTTACTTCAAAGTTTTGGCATCAGCTGCACCAGACTTTGGGAACGAGATTGGAGTTCAGTACAGCATTTCACCCGTAGACGGATGGACAGACCGAGAGAGTCAATCAGATTCTGGAGGACATGTTGAGAGCCTGTGCGCTAGATTATGGATCTAGTTGGGATGACAATCTACCTTACGCAGAGTTCCCATACAACAACAGTTACCAAGCCAGCTTGAAGATGCCACTGTTCGAAGCCCTATATGGACGAAGGTGCAGAACACCGTTGATGTGGGATGAAGTTGGAGACCGACAGTTGTTTGGACCAAACTTGATCAAAGAGTCTGAGGAGAAGGTTAAACTGATCCGGGATAGAATGAAGATAGCTCAGTCCAGACAGAAGAGTTATGCAGATTCGAAACGCAAGGAGGTAACCTATGAAATTGGAGATAGAGCATATCTGCGAGTATCACCTTTGCGAGGAGTGAAATGTTTTGGAGTTAAGGGAAAGTTAGCCCCGAGATTTGTAGGACCATATCGTGTTTTGGAACGGATGGGAGAAGTTGCCTACAAGTTGGAGTTACCTGAAGGACTGTCAGGATTTCATGATGTGTTTCACGTTTCCCAGTTGAAGAAGTGCCATGCTGAGATGGCCGACATACCACTAAGAGATATCGTACCCTTGGAGGCGATTCAGTTGGACAATGACATGACTTATGAGGAGAAACCAGTCAAGATTTTGGAGTTTTCCAGTCGAGTCACCCGCAGCAAGGTTATTAAGTATTGCAAAGTTCAGTGGAGCCACCATACCGAGGACGAAGCCACGTGGGAACGAGAGGATGATCTTCGCAAAGACCACCCACACCTATTTTCTAGCCAACCCGAATCTCGAGGGCGAGATTCATCTTAAGGGGGGTAGGTTTGTAACATCCCAAATTTTCAATTTGGAATGTTATACATAGATCATTCTTGCATATCATATTTTATTGCATTTCGTCTCGTGATCCTCGAAACCCTAAGCATCTCAAGGACCCTCGGAAAGAGTTGGGGATTTCCCTGGTTTTCGAATTTGATTTTATCAAATTTTAAAACGAGGATTTTGGTTTAATTATTTTTCTCTCCGAAAATATTTCATATTAAGATATATGAGAGGAGATAATATGACTTCTCCAAAATAAATGAAATATTGGAGGAAAAATATTAAAATCAATTTTGCTTTCATTTGGATTTTATTGCAATTTTGTTTGCATCAGAAAAATTGCACGTTTTCAAAATTGCATTTTAGGGCCAAGAAAATGTTCATCTTGTTCTAAATATTTTATTTAGACAGAGAGAATTTGTTTTGGCATTTTTAGATTTTTATTTTATTTTCTAGGATTTTTCTTAGTTTCGGCGGATTTTTTTTTTTTAAAGTTTCCGGGCCCAGCTGGGCCGAAGCCCAGCCGACCCGTCCCGTCCGTCTCCCTCGCGCGCGCTGCCATGCGTAGCTCGGACGCCGAGGGGAGTCTGAGCCGGACTCCTCCCCGGGCGCCCCCTCGCCCAAGCAAGCCGCCGCCCCGCCTCCTTTAAATGCTGCCGCCGAGCCCCGCCACCAACACCACCTCGCGCCCCGCAGCCCGCTCCTGAGCCGAGTCGCGCCGCTGCCACCTCTCGCGCCCGCCGCCGCTGCAAGCCGCGCCCCGCCGCCCTAGCCCCAGCTCACCGGAGCCACGCCGGAGGTACCACGCCGCCTCGCCGCCGTTTGTTTTTTTAACCAATCCGGTTTTTTTAGAAAAACCCTAGCCTATTTTTTTCCGGTTTTTCCTTTTCGCGGATGTTCGTTTTAACGAACGGTTTTTGCCCGTTAGCTACAGACAACGAACGCTCATTCGTTAGCCTGTTCGTCAGTTTTCTTTTATCGGATTATTCCGCGATTATTTCTGATCGCGATTTCTGATCCGATTTTCGTTCTAGCTTATCTTTTCGCTCGTTAGTCAGAATCAGGTGATTCAATCGCCTAGATCTTCGTCTCGAGACCCTCTTTCCGCTTAACCAACTTGCACAAGTTTTTGCTACGGTAAAATTTGACCTAGGTCCAGATTAGTAAACGGATCTTGTTTCTTTCGCCGTTTGAGTTTCGTTTCTCCGTTCGATTTGATTCTTTTTGCAACCGGAGTTCTTAAGTTGAAATTTTTGGTTACATCTTCTTATTTGAGATTTACCCGTGTTTCTTAGCTTGATTTCTTATGTATGCTATTTTTTGTTTGCGATAGAATTCCCGGAGTGTGAAGCGTGTTATTTGGAGTCTCTAGGTTACGCGGATCGTCAGCAAGGCAAGTAACACTTTGATCATACCCCTTTATCACCCAGTTTTTATGCATTAGTTCCAATCCTCAAACATTGCATGGTTAGGATGTCATTAACATGTGGGTTGGGAAGTAGTTGATGAGGTAGAACCTATTACCCTGTTATATTCAAACCCTTGGGAGTTACTTCTACGCGTTGCTTATATTGCTATGCTATGCTCGTAGACGTGGTTTGGGTGAGTGAAATCCATGACAGATGTGAGATTGTTAATTAATGGTTCAACTTAAGGTGGCAACTTAAATACACATCTGGGTGGATTGAGGCACCTGGAGTACCCAGTGTTGCCTGTATTTTTTGGAAATCCCGGAGTACCCGTGTGATCTAACTATGGACCGCCACCCAGGCTCAAAGGGAACTGAGATTATCCATGCTAGAAACTTCCGTGTGCAGCCACAAACTATTATGGGCTCTAGCATAGTTGAGTAAGTTACGTGAAGCACTTGAAGAGGTGGATCAGCAGGTATTGGGATTGTAGGTTTGGTATGGTCTGCTCGGAGTAGAGAGTTAATGTTTCTGAAAGACTGTGTCTTGGTCATCCGTTTCTCAAACACCCTGTAGTGCGAGAAAATCAACGGAAGAGATCGAGTCTTTTGGGGAAAAGTGTGCAAACCTCTGCAGAGTGTATAAACTAATCATGGTTAGCCGTGTCCCCGATTATGGACAAATCTTGAGTATCTAGTACTTGGAGTATCTTAAGTATCTCATCACTTTTAACTTAATATTGTTGGGTTGATAATTACTTTAATTGGGATTGAGTTGGAGGAACCTTCTCAATGATGTTTCAACTACCATGATAGTTAAAATAAAATATATCCCTTTGTTGTAGGAATAAATTGGCTTTTCGCAAAACCATAACCATAGAGCTTTCCACCAACCAAATATGCATGTAGTGATAGCATTATTCTGTTCATGCTCTACTGTGTTATTTTGCCAGCATATTCCATGTGCTGACCCATTTCGGGCTGCAAGGTGTTATGTTGCAGACTTTTCAGACGAGGAGTAAGGTTCGTTAGGTCGTTGCCGTGCAGCTCAACTATGCCGTTGGAGTTGATGGACTCACTTTATCTTCCAAGCCTTCTGTTGTTATCGTATTAGATGGCCTTAAGCCATATTTATTGTAATAAGTTCTCTTTGGAGACATTCGATGTAATAAGTGTGCGATTGCTACTCTATTATAAATCCTCGAAGTATTGTGTGTGTCAGCATTACCGATCCAGGGATGACACTGAAGCACAGAGACTTGACCGTTTGAGGTCGGGTCGCTACAAGATGAGAAAATAATGATATCCGCCGCGAGCTTCAATGTTCATTGGACCACATACATCAGTATGTATGATTTCCAATAACTCTGTTGCTCGCTCCATTGTTCCGAAGAACGGAGTTTTAGTCATCTTGCCCATGAGGCATGGTTCGCAAGTACCAAGTGATTCCAGAAGTCCATCAGAATGGAGTTTCTTCATGCACTTTATATCAATATGACCTAAAAGGCAGTACCACAAATAAGTTGCACTATCATTATCAACTCTGCATCTTTTGGCTTCAATACTATGAACATGTGTATCACTACTATCAAGATTTAGTAAAAATAGACCACTCATCAGGGTTGCATGACCATAAAAGATATTACTCATATAAATAGAACAACCATTATTCTATGATTTAAATGAATAACCATCTCGCATCAAACAAGATCCAGATATAATGTTCATGCTCAATGCTGGCACCAAATAACAATTTTTTGGGTCTAATACTAATCCCGAAGGTAGATGTAGAGGTAGCGTGCCGACGGCGATCATATCGACTTTGGAACCATTTCCCACGCGCGTCGTCACCTTGTCCTTAGCCAATCTTTGCTTAATCTGTAGCCCCTATCTCGAGTTGCAAATGTTAGCAACTGAACCAGTATCAAATACCCAGGCACTACTGCGAGCATTATTAAGGTACACATAAATAACATGTATATCAAATATACCTTTCACTTTGCCATCTTTCTTCTCCGCCAAATACTTGGGGCAGTTCCGCTTCCAGTGACCAGTTCCTTTGCAGTAGAAGCACTCAGTCTCAGGCTTAGGTCCAGACTTGGGTTTCTTCACTTGAGAAGAAATTGGCTTGCTGTTCTTCTTGAAGTTCCCCTTCTTCCCTTTACCCTTTTTCTTGAAACTGGTGGTCTTGTTGACCATAAACACTTGATGCTCCTTCTTGATTTCTACCTCTGCAGCTTTTAGCATTGCGAAGAGCTCAGGAATCGTCTTATTCATCCCTTGCATATTATAGTTCATCACAAAACTCTTGTAGCTTGGTGGCAGTGATTGAAGAACTCTGTCAATGACACTATCATCAGGAAGATTAACTCCCAGTTGAGTCAAGTGGTTGTGGTACCCAGACATTCTGAGCATATGTTCACTGACAAAACTATTCTCCTCCATCTTGCAGCTGTAGAACTTATTAGAGACTTCATATCTCTCAGTCCGGGCATTTTCTTGAAATATTAACTTCAACTCCTGGAACATATCCTATGCTCCATGACGTTCAAAACGTCGTTGAAGTCCCGGTTATAAGCCGTAAAGCATGGCACACTGAACTATCGAGTAGTCATCAGCTTTGCTCTGCCAGGTGTTGATAACATCTGGCGTTACTCCTGCAGCGGGTTTGTCACCTAGCGGTTCTTCTAGGATGTAATTCTTCTGTGCAGCAATGAGGATAATTCTCAAGTTACGGACCCAGTCCATATAGTTGCTACCATCATCTTTCAACTTGGCTTTCTCTAGGAACGCATTAAAATTCAACGGAACAACAGCACGGGCCATCTATCTACAACAACATAGACATGCAAAATACTATCAGGTACTAAGTTCATGATAAATTAAAGTTCAATTAATCAAATTACTTAAGAACTCCCACTTAGATAGACATCTCTCTAATCATCTAAGCGATCACGTGATCCATATCAACTAAACCATGTCCGATCATCAGGTGAGATGGAGTAGTTTTCAATGGTGAACATCACTATGTTGATCATATCTACTATATGATTCACGCTCGACCTTTCGGTCTCCAGTGTTCCGATGCCATATCTGCCTATGCTAGGCTCGTCAAGTTTAACCCGAGTATTCTGTGTGTGCAAAACTGGCTTTCGCCCGTTGTATGTGAACGTAGAGCTTATCACACCCGATCATCACGTGGTGTCTCGGCATGACGAACTATAGCAACGGTGAATACTCAGGGAGAACACCTATACCTTGAAATTTAGTGAGAGATCATCTTATAATGCTACCGCCGAACTAAGCAAAATAAGATGCATAAAGGATAAACATCACATGCAATCAATATAAGTGATATGATATGGCCATCATCATCTTGTGCCTTTGATCTCCATCTCCAAAGCACCGTCATGATCACCATTGTCACCGGCTTGACACCTTGATCTCCATCGAAGCATCGTTGTCGTCTCGCCAACTATTGCTTCTACGACTATCGCTACCGCTTAGTGATAAAGTAAAGCAATTACATGGCGATTGCATTTCATACAATAAAGCGACAACCATATGGCTCCTGCCAGTTGCCGATAACTGTGTTACAAAACATGATCATCTCATACAATAAAATTTAGCATCATGTCTTGACCATATCACATCACAACATGCCCTGCAAAAACAAGTTAGACGTCCTCTACTTTGTTGTTGCAAGTTTTACGTGGCTCCTACGGGCTGAGCAAGAACCGTTCTTACCTACGCATCAAAAACCACAACGCGGTATAGTGACTGCTTTTTGATCTTCAGAAAGAACCTTGTTCATTGAATCCGATTCAACTAAAGCTCGAGAAACATACACCCACTAGCCACCTGTGTGCGAAGCACGTCGATAGAACCAGTCTCGCGTAAGCGTAAGCATAATGTCGGTCTGGGCCGCTTCATCCAACAATGTCACTGAATCAAGAATCAACTAGTGACGGCAAGCAATATGTATATACCCACGCCCACAACTCCTTTGTGTTCTACTCATGCATATAACATCTATGCATAAACCTGGCTCTGATACCACTGTTGGGGAATGTGGTAATTTAAAAATATTTCCTACGCACACGCAAGATCATGGTGATGCATAACAACGAGAGGGAAGAGTATCATCTACGTACCCTCATAGACCGTAAGCGGAAGCGTTATGACAACGCGGTTGATGTAGTCGTACGTCTTCACGATCGACCGATCTAGCACTGAAGGTACGGCACCTCCGCGATCTGCACACGTTCTGCTCGGTGACGTCCCACGAACTCACGATCCAATAGAGCTTCGAGGGAGAGTTTCTTCAGCACGACGGCGTGATGACGGTGATGATGATGCTACCGGAACAGGGCTTCGCCTAAGCACCGCTACGATATGACCGAGGTGGATTATGGTGGAGGGGGGCACCGCACATGACTAAAAGATCAATGATCTACTTGTGTGTCTATGGGGTGCCCCCTCCCCCGTATATAAAGGAGTGGAGGAGGGGTAGGAGGCCAGCCTCCTAGGCGCGCCCCAACGGGAGTCCTACTCCCACCGGGAGTAGGATTCCACCCCTTCCATGAGTAGGAGTAGGAGGGAAGGAAGGACAAGAGAGGGGGAAGGAAAATGGGGGCGCCGCCCCCCCTTCCTAGTCCAATTCGGACTAGAGGGGGAGGGGGCGCACAGCCTGCCCTGGCCGCCCCTTCCTCTCTCCACCAAGGCCCATGAGGGCCAATACACTCCCCGGGGGGTTCCGGTAACCCCCGATACTCCGGTATTCATCCAAACTTACTCGGAACCCTTCCGATGTCCAAACATAGTCATCCAATATATCAATCTCTATGTCTCAACCATTTTGAGACTCCTCGTCATGTCCGTGATCAAATCCGGGACTCTGAACTATCTTCGGTACATCAAAACACATAAACTCGTAATACCGATCGTCACCGAACATTAAGCGTGCGGACCCTACGGGTTCGAGAACTATGTAGACATGACCGAGACATGCCTCCGGTCAATAAACAATAGCGAAACCTGGATGTTCATATTGGCTCCTACATATTCTACAAATATCTTTATCGGTCAAATCGCATAATGGTATACATTGTTCCCTTTGTCATCGGTATGTTACTTGCCCAAGATTCGATCGTCGGTATCTCAATACCTAGTTCAATCTCGTTACCGGTAAATCTCTTTACTCGTTTCCTCAATGCTACATCCTGTAACTAACTCATTAGCTACATTTCTTGCAAGGCTTATTGTGATGTACATTACCGAGAGGGCCCAGAGATACCTCTCCGACAATTAGAGTGACAAATCCTAATCTTGATCCATGCCAACTCAACAAAAACCATCGGAGACACCTGTAGAGCACCTTTATAATCACCCAGTTACATTGTGACGTTTGGTAGCACACAAAGTATTCCTCTGGTATTCGGGAGTTGCATGATCTCATAGTCATAGGAACATGTATAGTTATGAAGAAAGCAATAGCAACAAACTAAACGGTCATCGTGCTAAGCAATCAACCAGGAGGCCACAAGGCAGGGGGTGCACCTAACCCCCTGGGCGCGCCCTCCACCCTCGCGGGCCCCTCGTTGCTCCACCGACCTACTTCTTCCTCCTATATATTTTCATATACCCCGCAAACATCCAGGAGCACCACGAAACCCTATTTCCACCGTTGCAACCTTTTGTACCCAAGAGATCCCATCTTGGGGCCTTTTTCGGAGCTCCGCCGGAGGGGGCATCGATCACGTTGGGCCTCTACATCAACTCCATGGCCCCTCCGATGATGTGTGAGTAGTTTACCTCAGACCTTCGGGTCCATAGCCAGTAGCTAGATGGCTTCTTCTCTCTCTTTGGATCTCAATACAAAGTTCTCCTCGATTCTCTTGGAGATCTATTCGATGTAATCTTCTTTTGCGGTGTGTTTATTGCGATCCAATGAATTGTGGGTTTCTAATCAAGTTTATCTATGAACAATATTTGAATCTTCTCTGAATTCTTTTATGTATGATTGGTTTATCTTTGCAAGTCTCTTTGAATTATCAGTTTGGTTTGGCCTACTAGATTGATCTTTCTTGCAACGGGAGAAGTGCTTAGCTTTGGGTTCAATCTTACGGTGCTCGATCCTAGTGACGAAAAGGGAAACAACATGTATTGTATTGTTGCCATCGAGGATAAAAAGATCGGGTTTACATCATATTGCATGAGTTTATCCCTCTACATCATGTCATCTTGCTTAAGGCGTTACTCTGTTCTTATGAACTTAATACTCTAGATGCATGCTGGATAGCGGTCGATGTGTGGAGTAATAGTAGTAGATGCAGGCAGGAGTCAGTCTACTTGTCACGGACGTGATGCCTATATAGATGATCATGCCTAGATATTCTCATAATTATTCGATTTTCTATCGATTGCTCGACAGTAATTTGTTCACCCACTGTAATACTTATGCTATCTTGAGAGAAGCCACTAGTGAAACCTATGGCCCCCGGGTCTATTTTCCATCATACAAGTTTTCAATCTATTTTATTTTGCAATCTTTACTTTCAATCTATATCATAAAAATACCAAAAATACTTATCTTATTATTATCATCTCTATCAGATCTCACTCTTGCAAGTGGCCGTGAAGGGATTGACAACCCCTTTATCGCGTTGGTTGCGAGGTTCTTATTTGTTTGTGTAGGTATGAGGTGACTCGCGCGTGGTCTCCTACTGGATTGATTCCTTGGTTCTCAAAAACTGAGGGAAATACTTACGTTGCTTTACTATACCACCTTCCCTCTTCAAGGGAAAACGAACGCAGTGCTCAAGAGGTAGCATCGAACCCAACGATACAACTCTACGCACACTTGACATTTGCTTTACCGAAAACAAGTATGAAACTATTTTGCAAGAATAAAACTATGAGTACTTTGCGAGAATAAAACTACGAATAAATTGCAAGGTAATAAAAGTAGATAGCTTTTGTCAACAAGAAATTTATTTGTCCCTAGGCAATTGATAACTAGACCGGTAATCATTCATGCAATTTTATAGGAGGGAGAGGCATGAGCTAACATATTTTCTCTACTTAGATCATAGGCACTTATGATTGGAACTCTAGCAAGCATCCTTAACTACTAAAGATCATTAAGGTCATGAAACCCAACCATAGCATTAAGTATCAAGTCCTCTTTACTCCTATATGAAGCAACCCACTTACTCGGGTATGTGCTTCTATCACTCACGCCACCCACCATAAGCGAATCATGAACATATTGCAACACCCTACAGCGAGGATCCCTTCATTTCGCGACACGGAGGGTACCGTAGGACAGCACCATAAATAAAATATACACTCATACCAACCAAGATCACGATTAACCCATAGGACAAAATAGATCTACTCAAACATCATAGGGTAGCCAAATTGAAGGAAATATGCCCTAGAGGCAATAATAAAATTGTTATTTATATTTCCTTATATCATGATAAATGTTTATTATTCATCCTAGACTTGTATTAACCGAAAACTTAGTACATGTGTGAATACATAGAAAAAATTGAGTGTCCCTAGTATGCCTCTACTAGACTAGCTCGTTAACCAAAGATGGTTAAGTTTCCTGACCATAGACATGTGTTATCATTTGATGAATGGGATCACATCATTAGAGAATGATGTGATGGACAAGACCCATCCGTTAGCTTAGCCTTAATGATCGTTTAGTTTTATTGCTATTGCTTTCATCATGACTTATATATATTGCTTTGACTATGAGATTATGCAACTCCCGTATACCGGAGGAATACCTTGTGTGCTATCAAAAGTCACCACATAACTGGGTGATTATAAAGATGCTCTATAGGTATCTTCGAAGGTGTTTTTTGGGTTGTCATAGATTGAGATTAGGATTTGTCACTCCGAGTATCAGAGATGTATCTCTGGGCCCTCTCGGTAATGCACATCACTATAAGCCTTGCAAGCAATGTGACTAATGAGTTAGTTGCAGGACGATGCATTACGGAATGGATAAAGAGACTTGCCGGTAATGAGATTGAACTAGGTATGATGATATCGACGATCAAATCTCGGGCAAGTGACATACTGATGACAAAGTGACATACGTATGTTGTTATGCGGTTTGACCGATAAAGATCTTCGTAGAATATGTAGGAGCCACTATGAGCATCCAGGTTCCGCTATTGTTTATTGACCGAAGATGTGTCTCGGTCATGTCTACATAGTTCTCGAACCCGTAGGGTCCGCACGCTTAACGTTCGATGACGATTTATATTATGAGTTATGTGATTTGATAACCGAAGTTTGTTCGGAGTCCTGGATGAGACCACAGACATGACGAAGAGTCTCAAAATGGTCAAGAGGTAAAGATCGATATATTGGAAGGCTATATTCGGACATCGGAATGGTTCTGAGTGATTTGGGTATTTGTCGGAGTACCGGAGAGTTACGGGAATTCGTCGGGGGAAGTTAATCGGCCTTATTGTGCTTTAGTGGAGAGAGGGAAGAAGGGCCACGAGGTGGCGCGCGCCTCCCCCCTGCCCAAACCGAATTGGACAAGGGGTGGGGGCGCGGCCCCCCTTTCCTTCTCCTTCTCCCTCATTTCCTTCTCTCCTACTCCGGAAAGGAAAGGGAATCCTACTAGGACTTAGTAGGACTCCCTACACTTGGCGCACCCCTAGGAGGGCCGGCCTCTCTCCCTCCCTCCATTATATACATGGGCAGGGGGCACCCCAAAGGCACTCCAAGATTTTTCTTAGCCGTGTGCGGTGCCCCCTCCACAGATTTCCACCTCGATCATAGTATCATAGTGCTTAGGCGAACCCCTGTGTCGGTAACTTCATCATCATTGTCAACACGCCGTCCTGCTGATGAAACTCTCCCTCGGCCTCAGCTGGATCTAGAGTTCGAGGGACGTCACCGAGCTGAACGTGTGCAGATGGAGGTGCCGTGTGTTCGGTTCTTGGATCCATTGGATCGTGAAGACATTCAACTACATCAACTGCGTTATTAAACGCTTCCGCTTTCGGTCTATGAGGGTACGTGGACACACTCTCCCCGCTCATTGCTATGCTTCTACTAGATAGATCTTGCGTGATCGTAGGTAAAATTTTGAAATACTGTGTTCACCAACAGTGGCATCAGAGCTAGGTCTATGCGTAGATGTTATATGCACGAGTAGAACACAAAGGAGTTGTGGGCGTGGGTATATACATATTGCTTGTCGTCACTATTTGTTTCTTGATTCAACGGTATTGTTGAATGAAACGGCCCAGACCGACATTACATGACCGTGTTCATGAGACTGGTTCTACCGACGTGCTTTGCACACAGGTGGCTGGCGGGTCTCTATTTCTCCAACTTTAGTTGAATCGGATTCAACGAACAGGGTTCTTTCTGAAGATCAAGAAGCAATCACTATACCGCATTGTGGTTTTTTGATGCATAGGTAAGAACGGTTCTTGCTAAGCCCGTAGCAGCCACGTAAAACTTGCAACAACAAAGTAGAGGACGTCTAACTTGTTTTTGCGGGGCTTGCTGTGATGTGATATGGTCAAGACGTGATGATATATAAATTGTTGTATGAGATGATCATGTTTTGTAAAAGTTATCGGCAACTGGCAGGAGCCTTATGGTTGTCGCTTTATTGTATGAAATGCAATCGCCATGTAATTGCTTTACTTTATCACTAAGCGGTAGCGACAGTCGTAGAAGCAATAGTTGGCGAGACGACAACGATGCTTCGATGGAGATCAAGGTGTCAAGCCGGTGACGATGGTGATCATGATGGTGCTTTGGAGATGGAGATCAAAGGCACAAGATGATGATGGCCATATCATATCACTTATTTGATTGCATGAGATGTTTATCCTTTATCCATCTTATTTTTCTTAGTACGGTGGTAGCATTATAAGATGATCCCTCCCTAAATTTCAAGGTATAAGTGTTCTCCCTGAGTATGCACCGTTGCGACAGTTCGTCGTGCCGAGACACCACGTGATGATCGGGTGTGATAAGCTCTACGTTCACATACAACGGGTGCAAGCCACTTTTGCACACGTGAAATACTTAGGTTAAACTTGATGAGCCTAGCATATGCAGATATGGCCGCGGAACACTAAGACCAAAAGGTCGAACGTGAATCATATAGTAGATATGATCAACATAGTGATGTTCACCATTGAAAACTACTCCATCTCACGTGATGATCAGACATGGTTTAGTTGATATGGATCACGTGATCATTTAGATGACTAGAGGGATGTCTATCTAAGTGGGAGTTCTTAAGTAATATGATTAATTGAACTTTAATTTATCATGAACTTAGTCCTGATAGGTTTTGCATATCTATGTTGTAGATCAATAGCTCGCGTATAACTCCCCTGTTTTATTTTTTGATATGTTCCTAGAGAAAACTATGTTGAAAGATGTTAGTAGCAATGATGCAGACTGGCTCCGTGATCTGAGGATTATCCTCATTGCTGCACAGAAGAATTATGTCCTTGATGCACCGCTAGGTGATGGACCTATTACAGGAGCAGATGTAGACGTTATGAATGTTTGGCAAAGCTCGGTATGATGACTACTTGATAGTTTAGTGGGCCATGCTTTACGGTTAAGAACCGGGACTTCAAAAATGTTTTGAACGCCACGGAGCATATAAGATGTTCCAAGAGCTGAAATTGGTATTTCAGACTCATGCCTGAGTCGAGAGGTATGAGACCTCTGACAAGTACTTTTCCTACAAGATGGAGGAGAATAGCTCAGCTAGTGAGCATGTGCTCAGAATGTCTGAGTACTAGAATCACTTGAATCAAGTGGGAGTTAATCTTCCAGATAATATAGTGATTGACAGAGTTCTCTAGTCACTATCACCAAGTTACTAGAACTTCATGATGAACTATAATATGCAAGGGATAACAGAAACGATTCCCAAGCTCTTCGCGATGCTTAAATTGGTGAAGGTAGAAGTCAAGAAAAAGCATCAAGTGTTGATGGTTGACAAGACCACTAGTTTCAAGTAAAAGGACAAGGGAAAGAAAGGGAACTTCAAGAAGAATGGCAAGCAAGTTGCCACTCCCGTGAATAAGTGATACGTCTCCAACGTATCTATAATTTTTGATTGCTCCATGCTATATTATCTACTGTTTTAGACATTATTGGGCTTTATTATCCACTTTTATATTATTTTTGGGACTAACCTATTAACCGGAGGCCCAACCAGAATTGCTGTTTTTTCCCTGCTTTAGGGTTTCGAAGAAAAGGAATATCAAACTGAGTCCAAATGGAATGAAACCTTCAGAAACGTGATTTTCTCATCAGATAAGATCCAGGAGACTAGGACCTTCCATCAAGAAAGCCACGAGGTGGTCACGAGGGTAGGGCGCCCCCCCTAGGGCGCGCCCCCTGCCTCGTGGGCCCCTCGAAGCTCCACCGACATACTTCTTCCTCCTATATATATCCACGTACCCCCAAACGATCGGGGACGGAGCCAAAAATCTAATTCCACCGCCGCAACTTTCTGTATCCACGAGATCCCATCTTGGGGCCTGTTCCGGAGCTCCGGAGGAGGCATCGATCGCGGAGGGCTTCTACATCATCATCCAAGCCCCTCCGATGAAGTGTGAGTAGTTTACTTCAGACCTACGGGTCCATAGCTAGTAGCTAGATGGCTTATTCTCTCTTTTTGGATCTCAATACAATGTTCTCCCCCTCTCTCATGGAGATCTATTCGATGTAATCTTCTTTTTGCGGTGTGTTTGTTGAGACCGATGAATTGTGGGTTTATGATCAAGTCTATCTATGAATAATATTTGAATCTTCTCTAAATTCTTTTATGTATGATTGGTTATCTTTGCAAGTCTCTTCGAATTATCAGTTTGGTTTGGCCTACTAGATTGGTTGTTCTTGCCATAGGATAAGTGCTTAGCTTTGGGTTCGATCTTGCGGTGTCCTTTCCCAGTGACAGAAGGGGCAGCAAGGCATGTATTGTATCGTTGCCATCGAGGATAACAAGATGGGGTTTTTATCATATTGCATGAAACTATGCCTCTACATCATGTCATCTTGCATAAGGTGTTACTCTGTTTTTAACTTAATACTCTAGATGCATGCTGGATAGCGGTCGATGAGTGGAGTAATAGTAGTAGATGCAGAATCGTTTCGGTCTACTTGTCTGGACGTGATGCCTATATACATGATCATACCTAGATATCATCATAACTATGCTCAATTCTGTCAATTGCTGAACAGTAATTTGTTCACCCACCGTAGAATACTTATGCTCTTGAGAGAAGCCACTAGTGAAACCTATGGCCCCGGGTCTCTTTCTCATTATATCAATCTCCATCACTTTATTATTGATTTGCTTTTACTTTATTTACTTTGCATCTTTATACCAAAAATACCAAAAATATTATTTATCATCTCTATCAGATCTCACTTTCATAAGTGACTGTGAAGGGATTGACAACCCCTAAGCGCGTTGGTTGCGTTGAGCTATTGTTTTTGTGTAGGTACGAGGGACTCGAGCGTAGCCTCCTACTGGATTGATACCTTGGTTCTCAAAAACTGAGGGAAATACTTACGCTACTTTGCTGCATCATCCCTTCCTCTTCGGGGAAATCCAACACAGTGCTCAAGAGGTAGCAAGAAGAATTTCTGGCGCCGTTGCCGGGGAGTCTGCGCAAAATTCAACATACCAAGTACCCATCACAATCCCTATCTACCGCATTACATTATTTGCCATTTGCCTCTCGTTTTCCTCTCTCCCACTTCACCCTTACCGTTTTATTCCCCTCTCTCTCTCTATCCTCCCTCTCTATTTGCCTCTTTTTGCCCGTTTGCTCTTTATTTGCTTGTGTGTTGGATTGCTTGTTTGTCGCGATGGCTCAAGATAATACCAAATTGTGTGACTTCACCAATACGAACAATAATGATTTCCTTAGCACTCCGATTGCTCCTCTTACCGATGCTGAATCTTGTGAAATTAATACTACTTTGTTAAATCTTGTCATGAAAGATCCGTTCTCCGGCCTTCCTAGTGAAGATGCCGCTACACATCTTAATAGCTTCGTTGATTTGTGTGACATGCAAAAGAAAAAAGATGTCGATAATGATATTGTTAAATTGAAGCTATTTCCTTTTTTGCTTAGAGATCGTGCTAAAGCTTGGTTTTCTTCTTTGCCTAAAAATAGTATTGATTCATGTAACAAGTGCAAAGATGCTTTTATCTCTAAGTATTTTCCTCCCGCTAAGATCATCTCTATTAGAAACGATATTATGAATTTTAAACAACTTGATCATGAACATGTTGCACAAGCTTGGGAGAGAATGAAATTAATGATACGTAATTTCCTTGCTCATGGTTTGAATTTGTGGATGATTATACAAAAATTTTATGCCGGATTGAATTTTGCTTCTAGAAATCTTTTAGACTCGGCCGCGGGAGGCACTTTTATGGAAATCACTTTAGGAGAAGCTACTAAACTCCTAGCTAATATTATGGTTAATTATTCTCAATGGCATACTGAAAGATCTACTAAAAGGTGCATGCGATAGAAGAAATTAATGTTTTGAGTGGAAAGATGGATGAACTTATGAAATTATTTGCTAATAAGAGTGTTTCTTATGATCCTAATGATGTGCCCTTGTCTACTTTGATTGAGAATAATAATGAATCTATGGGTGTGAATTTTGTTGGTAGGAACAATTTTGGTAACAACGCGTATAGAGGAAATTTCAATCCCAGGCCTTATCCTAGTAATCCCTCTAATAATTATGGTAATTCCTACAACAATTCTTATGGAAATTATAATAATATGCCCTCTGATTTTGAATCTAATATTAAAGAATTTATTTCTTCGCAAAAGAATTTTAATGCTATGATTGAAGAAAAATTGCTTAAGATTGATGATTTGGCTAGGAACGTTGATAGAATTGCTCTTGATGTTGATTCTTTGAAACTTAGATCTATTCCACCTAAGCATGATATCAATGAGTCTCTCAAAGCCATGAGAATTTCCATTGACGAGTGCAAAGAAAGAACCGCTAGGATGCGTGCTAAGAAAGATGCCTTTATAAAAGCGTGTTCTTTTAGTTCCTATGAAAATAATGATGAAGATCTAAAAGTTATTGATGTGTCCCCTATTAAATCTTTGTTTTGAAATATGAATCTTGATAATGATGGGACTGAATATGATCCACCTTTACCTAGAAGGCGTTCTAAGAATTCGGAATTTGTTGATACTGATGCTAAATTTAATAAAAGTAGGATTGAAGAAATTAAAACCCTAGATGTTGCTAAACCCACTATTATGGATTTCAAGGAATTTAACTATGAAAATTTCTCTTTGATTGATTGTGTTTCCTTGTTGCAATCCGTGTTAAAATCTCCTCACGCTTATAGTCAAAATAAAGCGTTTACTAAACATATCGTTGATGCCTTGATGCAATCTTATGAAGAAAAACTTGAATTGGAAGTTTCTATCCCTAGAAAACTTTATGATGAGTGGTAACCTACTATTAAGATTAAAATTAAAAATTATGAGTTTTATGCTTTGTGTGATTTGGGTGCTAGTGTCTCTACTATTCCCAAAACTTTGTGTGATTTACTAGATTTCCGTGATTTTGATGATTGCTCTCTAAACTTGCATCTTGCAGATTCCACTATTAAGAAACCTATGGGAAGAATTAATGATGTTCTTATTGTTGCTAATAGGAATTATGTGCCCGTAGATTTTATCGTTCTTGGTATAGATTGCAATCCTTCTTGCCCTATTATTCTCGGTAGACCTTTCCTTAGAACGATTGGTGCAATTATTGATATGAAGGAAGGGAATATTAGATTTCAATTTACATTAAAAAAGGGCAAGGAACACTTCCCTAGAAAGAAAATAAAATTACCATATGAATCTATCATGAGAGCCACTTATGGATTGCCTACCAAAGATGGCAATACCTAGATCTATTCTTGCTTGTTATGCCTAGCTAGGGGCGTTAAACGATAGCGCTTGTTGGGAGGCAACCCAATTTTATTTTTATTCCTTGATTTTTGCTACTGTTTAGTAATAAATAAATTATCTGGCCTCTGTTTTGGTTGTGTTTTTTGTATTTAATTAGTGTTTGTGCCAAGTAGAACCGTTGGGAAGACTTGGGAAAAGTCTTGTTGAACTTGCTGTAAAAAACAGAAACTTTAGCGCTCACGAGAACTGCTGTCATTTTTATTTGGAAAGTGATATTTAGTTAATTATTTTTGCAGATGTTTAATAAATAAATTCCTCATGTCCAGCAATTTATTTTAGAATTTTTGGGGTTCCAGATCTTGTGCTAGCTACAGATTACTACAGACTGTTCTGTTTTTGATAGATTCTGTTTTTCATGTGTTGTTTGCTTATTTTCATGAATCTATACCAATATAAAAAGACCCAAATGGGCAGATCCAAACCATCTCGATCATTAAATCATGTTATCTAGCGGTTCAAATCGCTTCAATGTTGATCACCAAACACGTTTAACGATCTAATTACCCACCACTGCCATTGGTTATAAACACGTTTTGACTCAACGCTATCCCTTGAAATCTGCCATGTAATTAATATCCTACCATTCCCGCGAAAAAGTAATTGATATCTTACCAAATACCAACGTGCAACAGATACACCTTACCTAATATAACGTGCAACTAATATCCTACCTAATATAAACGTGCATTGCACGTACATTATTACTAGTCTATGTCTAGTAAAATAGTTTATAATCCATAGAGAAGTTGGAATACAGTAGGTTTAACACCCATATAAATAAAGAATGAGTTCATTACAGTAACTTGAAGTGGTCTTTTGTTTTTTTTCGCTAACGGAGCTCACGAGTTTTCTACTTTAAGTTTTGTGTTGTAAAGTTTTCAAGTTTTGGGTAAAGATTTGATGGATTATGGAACAAGGAGTGGCAAGAGCCTAAGCTTGGGGATGCCCATGGCACCCCCAAGATAATATAAGGACACCTAAAAGCCAAAGCTTGGGGATGCCCCGGAAGGCATCCCCTCTTTCATCTACTTCTATCGGTAACTTTACTTGGAGCTATATTTTTATTCACCACATGATATGTGTTTTGCTTGGAGCGTCTTTTATGATTTGAGTCTTTGCTTATTAGTTTACCACAATCATCCTTGCTGTACACACCTTTTGAGAGAGCCATACATGATTAGGAATTTGATAGAATACTCTATGCGCTTTACTTATATCTTTTGAGCTTTATAATTTTGCTCTAGCGCTTCACTTATATCTTTTAGAGCACGGTGGTAGATTTGTTTTATAGAAACTATTGATCTCTCATGCTTCACTTAGATTATTTTGAGAGTCTTAATAGCATGGTAATTTTCTTAAAATCCTAATATGCTTGGTATGAATGATTAATAATAAAACTTTCGTATGAGTGTGTTGAATACTAAGAAGAAATTGATGCTTGATAATTGTTTTGAGATATGAGGATGGTGATATTAGAGTTATGCTAGTTGAGTAGTTGTGAATTTGAGAAATGCTTGTGTTAAAGTTTGTGATTCCCGTAGCATGCACGTATGGTGAACCGTTATGTGATGAAGTCGGAGCATGATTTATTTATTGATTGTCTTCCTTATGAGTGGCGGTCGGGGACGAGCGATGGTCTTTTCCTACCAATCTATCCCCCTAGGAGCATGCGCATAATACTTTGCTTTGATAACTTCTAGATTTTTGCAATCAGTATATGAGTTCTTTATGACTAATGTTGAGTCCATGGATTATACGCACTTTCCTTCCTTCCACCATTGCTAGCCTCTCTAATACCGCGCACTTTTCGCCGGTATCATACACCCACCAAATACCTTCCTCAAAACAGCCACCATACCTACCTATCATGGCATTTCCATAGCCATTCCGAGATATATTGCCATGCAATTTTCCACCGTTCCTTTCATTATGACATGCTCCATCATTGTCATATTGCAAGCATGATCATGTAGTTGACATCGTATTTGTGGCAAAGCCACCATTCATAATTCTTTCGTACATGTAACTCTTGATTCATTGCATATCCCGGTACACCGCCGGAGGCATTCATATAGTCATATTTTGTTCTAAGAATCGAGTTGTAATTCATGAGTTGTAAGTAAATAAAAGTGTGATGATCATCATTATTAGAGCATTGTGCCAGTGAGGAATGGATGATGGAGACTATGATTCCCCCACAAGTCGGGATGAGACCCCGGACGAAAAAAAAATAAAAATAAAAGAGGCCATAAAAAAAGAGAAAGGCCCAAATAAAAAAATGAGAGAAAAAGAGAGAAGGGACAATGTTACTATCCTTTTACCACACTTGTGCTTCAAAGTAGTGATACGTCTCCAACGTATCTATAATTTTTGATTGCTCCATGCTATATTATCTACTGTTTTGGGCAATATTGGGCTTTATTATCCACTTTTATAATATTTTTGGGACTAACCTATTAACCGGCGGCCCAGCCCAGATTTGCTGTTTCATGCCTATTTCAGTGTTTTGAAGAAAAGGGATATCAGACGGAGTCGAAACGGAACGAAATCAACTGGAGAAGTTATTTTTGGAAGGAAACACACCTAATGGACTTGGACCCCACGTCAGAAGATACGGGGGCTGCCCACGAGGGTGGGGGCGCGCCCCACCCCCTAGGGCGCGCCCCCCTGCCTCGTGGGGCCCTCGTGGCTCCCCTGACGTGCTTCTTCTGCCTATATATACCCACGTATCCTAAAACTTCTGAAACGAACAATAGATCGGGAGTTCCACCACCAGAAGCCTCCGTAGCCACCAAAAGCCGATCTAGACCCGTTCCGGCACCCTGCCGGAGGGGGCAATCCTTCTTCGGTGGCCATCTTCATCATCCCGGTGCTCTCCATGACGAGGAGGGAGTAGTTCTCCCTCGGGGCTGAGGGTATGTACCAGTAGCTATGTGTTTGATCTCTCTCTCTCGTGTTCTTGATTTGGCACGATCTTGATGTATCGCGAGCTTTCCTATTATAGTTGGATCTTATGTTTCTCCTCCCCCTCTTCTCTCTTGTAACGAATTGAGTTTCCCCTTTGGAGTTATCTTATCAGACTGAGTCTTTAAAGACTTGAGAACACTTGATGTATGTCTTGCCGTGGATATCTGTGGTGACAATGGGATACCACGTGCCACTTGATGTATGTTTTGGTGACCAACTTGCAGGTTCCGCCCATGAACCTATGCATAGGGGTTGGCACATGTTTTCGTCGTGATTCTCCGGTAGAAACTTTGGGGCACTCTTTGAGGTTCTATGTGTTGGTTGAATAGATGAATTAAGATTGTGTGATGCATATCGTATAATCATGCCCACGGATACTTGAGGTGACATTGGAGTATCTAGGTGACATTAGGGTTTTGGTTGATTTGTGTCTTAAGGTGTTATTCTAGTACGAACTCTAGGGCTGTTTGTGACACTTATAGGAATAGCCCAACGGATTGATTGGAAAGAATAACTTTGAGGTGGTTTCGTACCCTACCAAATACTCTTCGTTCGTTCTCCGCTATTAGTGACTTTGGAGTGACTCTTTGTTGCATGTTGAGGGATAGTTATGTGATCCAATTATGTTAGTATTGTTGAGGGAACTTACACTAGCGAAAGTATGAACCCTAGGCCTTGTTTCAACACATTGCAATACCGTTTACGCTCACTTTTATCACTTGTTACCTTGCTGTTTTTATTATTTCAGATTACAAAAACTATTATCTACCATCCGTATACCACTTGTTTCACCATCTCTTCGCCGAACTAGTGCACCTATACAATTTACCATTCTATTGGGTGTGTTGGGGACACAAGAGACTCTTTGTTATTTGGTTGCAGGGTTGCTTGAGAGAGACCATCTTCATCCTACGCCTCCTACGGATTGATATACCTTAGGTCATCCACTTGAGGGAAATCAAACCTCTGCACTTGGACGCCCAACAATGTCTACAAGAAGAAGGTTGTGTAGTAGACATCAAGCTCTTTTCTGGCGTCGTTGCCGAGGAGGCAAGGAAAGCGGCACTAACACACCCCGTCAACTAAGCTCTTTTCTGGCGCCGTTGCCGGGGAGGTTAGCGCTTGAACGTATATCTTTAGATCTTGCAATCGAGTCTTTTAGTTTCTTGTTTTATCACCAGTTTAGTTTATAAAAGAAAATTACAAAAAAATGGAATTAAGTTTGTCTCATACGCTTCATCTTTTTAATATCTTTCGTGAGTATGATGGAAAGGAAAATTGTGCCCAAGTGCTAGAAGAAGAAATCTATAAAATGTTTGGCACTAAATATGTGAATGATGAGCATGATTGCAATGTCGTTAGTACGAATTCTTTGAATATCCATGATACTAATGATGATTGCACTAGTTATGATGAAAATGTCTCCTATAAATATGTAAATTTTTGTGGAGTGCATTGGGTTTGTAAGTACACACCAAGAAGGGAAGATAGATATTGCAAGAGGCATAAGTACTTAGAAACTAAATTGTTGCAACAAAGGCTAGATGAATGTGCTGGAAGATTCAATATTTTCGTTCCCCTTGTGAACTTTGCAATGAACATGGTCATTTAAAGCTCCAATGCTATTTGTTTCATGATCAAGTCATGTCCAAACATTGTGATAATTTCATTACCCTTGAGCATCATAAAGAGCTTAGCCTTCTTTTGGGTTATGAAGAAATGAAACATATAACTGAGGGTATTCCAAAGTTTAATCTAGATAGAGTTCTTGATTTTGATCTAGAGAAAATTTATATGTATTGTGCGGTGAATTGCATTGAAAATCCTTATATTGCCAACTACATAAAGAAAAGAAAACAAATAGAAGATGAAGAGAATACTAATGAAAGGGAAGAGACTTCCCAATATCCTCCTATTATTTCTTATGATGAATCAGGTAACGAGGAGGAGCCTCCTATTCAACCAATCTCATTAATAAGGAGCTCCAAAAAGAGGATTGAACCCACACATGATGTGGTGAAGAAGAAGAAAAGAAAAAGGAAGAGAGGTAAAAAGATATCTCTCTCAAATAATGCTGCTCCTATTACTATTGTGCATCATGAAAATATAATTGTGGAAGATAATGATACTTCTTATGATCTTGAAAATCTTTTTGGCACTTGCTTGGAAGAATATGATAATTGCTATACTATTGCTGCTATCTATACTATTAATGATGAGAGTGATTATGCTTATGATATGAAAAGGCCCAAGCTTTGGGAAGCTATGTTTGATGAAGATGATGTTTTTGAGAATATATTTTCTGCAATTAATGTTTGTCCCAAGCTTGGGGATGCTATGTTTAATGAAGATGATATTTTTAGTCTCCCAAGTTTTGATATGCAAGTTTATAATGATGATAGCATGCCTCCTACTTATGATGATTATTGTGATGATACTTATGCTATAAAAAGTAGTGATTATATTTATAAAACTTGTCATGATTATGATTACCCCTTCTCTGAACATTACTCTTTTAATGTGGAAGTAATTTATAGTATTCGAGTCTCTTATGATACTCCCACTATTATTCATGAGAAGAATTTTGCTTGTGTGGAGAGTAGTAAATTTTCTATGCTTGTAGATCATGAAAAGAATGCTTTAGATGCTGGTTATATTGTTGAATTAATTCATGATGCTACTGAAAATTATTATGAGGGAGGAACATATGCTTGTAGGAATTGCAATAATATCAAGTTTCCTCTCTATGTGCTTAAAGTTTTGAAGTTATGCTTGTTTTGCCTTTCTATGCTAGTTGATTATTGCTCCCACAAGTTGTTTGCTCACAAAATCCCTATGCATAGGAAGTGGGTTAGACTTAAATGTTCTAGTCATATTCTTCATGATGCTCTCTTTATGTTTCAATTCTTATCCTTTATGTGAGCATCATTGAAATCATCGTGCCTAGCTAGGGGCATTAAACGATAGCGCTTGTTGGGAGGAAACCTAATTTTATTTTAGTTCCTTGATTTTTGTTCCTGTTTAGTAATAAATAATTCATATAGCCTCTGTTTAGATGTGGTTTTATGCTTTTAATTAGTGTGTGTGCCAAGTAGAACCTTTGGGAAGACTTGGGGAAGTCTTGTTGATCATGCTGTCAAAAACAGAAACTTTAGCGCTCGTGAGAACTGCTGTCATTTTTATTTGGAGAGTGATATTTAGTTAATTATTTTTTAAGATGATTAATAGATAAATTCCTCAGGTCCAGAAATTTATTTGAGAATTTTATGAGTTCCAGAAGTATACGTTTGATCCAGATTACTACAGACTGTTCTGTTTTTGACAGATTCTGTTTTCTATGTGTTGTTTACTTATTTTGATGAATATATGGCTAGTAAAATAGTTTATAAACCGTAGAGAAGTTGGAATACAGTAGGTTTAACACCAATATAAATAAAGAATGAGTTCATTACAGTACCTTGAAGTGGTGATTTATTTTCTTATACTAACGGAGCTTACGAGTTTTCTGTTAAGTTTTGTGTTGTGAAGTTTTCAAGTTTTGGGTAAAGATTCGATGGACTATGGAATAAGGAGTGGAAAGAGCATAATCTTTGGGATGCCCAAGGCACCCCAAGGTAATATTCAAGGACAACCAAAAGCCTAAGCTTGGGGATGCCCCGGAAGGCATCCCCTCTTTCGTCTTCGTTCATCGGTAACTTTACTTGGAGCTATATTTTTATTCGCCACATGATATGTGTTTTGCTTGGAGCATAAATTTATTTTGTTAGTATTTGCTTGATTTTATTTAGAACAATGTTTTGCATCTTTTATTTCAATAAAAGTGGCATTGATAGCCTTTACTATGCCTATGTTACAAGTATACATGTCGCTGTTTAAAAACAGAAAGTTTACCGCTGTTGCAATAATTCCCTAGAAAAGTCAGAATGTGATAAAATGTTGAAACCATTTGCATATTAAGATCTGATAAATTTACTACAGTGGTAATTTTATTTCATAATTTTTGGAGGTAGGGAAGTATGGATGTTGCAGCATTCTTTACAGACTATCCTGTTTAGGCAGATTGCTGTTATGTTTGCATTGTTTGCATATGGTTGCTTCTTTAATGATTCTATTTGAGGATAGGACTATTAAATATGCAGAGGCATTTAGTATGCAATGTTGAATAATAATTTTAGTGATTTTCTACAGTAGAGTATTGTAAGGTTTTTGCAATGGTTTATACTAACTTATCTCACGAGTCCTTGTTGAGTTTTGTGTGGATGAAGCTTTTGAGATTTAGGGAGACCGTGATATGAGAGGAATTAAGGAGACACAAAAGATCAAGCTTGGGGATTCCCAAGGCATCCCGAGATAATATTTCAAGAAGTCTCAAGCATCTAAGCTTGGGGATGCCCTGGTTGGCATCCCGCCTTTCTTCTTTAACAACTATCGGTTAGTATCGGTTGATCCTAAGCTTTTGCTTCTTCACATGATGTTTGCTATTATTAGATGTCATTTTCTTTTGCTTTGCTTCCTATTTGAATAAAATACCAAGATCTGAAATTATTAAATGTTAGAGAGTCTTCACATAGTTGCATAATTATTCAACTACTCATTGATCTTCACTTATATCTTTCGGAGTAGTTTGTCGATGCTCTAGTGTTTCACTTATACCTTTTAGAGCATGGTGGTAGTTTTATTTTGAAGAAATAGATGAACTCTCATGCTTCACTTATATTATTTTGAGAGTCTTAAATAGCATGGTAATTTGCTTAAAATCCTAATATGCTAGGTATTCAAGAATAATAAAATTCTCTTTTGAGTGTGTTGAATACTAAGAAAATATTGAAGCATGATAATTGTTTTGAGATATGGAGGTGATAATATTAAAGTCATGCTAGTTGAGTAGTTGTGAATTTAAAGAATACTTGTGTTAAGGTTTGTGATTCCCATAGCATGCACGTATGGTGAACCGTTATGTGATGAAGTCGGAGCATGATTTATTTATTGATTGTCTTCCTTATGAGTGGCGGTCGGGGACGAGCGATGGTCTTTTCCTACCAATCTATACCCCTAGGAGCATGTGCGTAATATTTTGCTTTGATAACTTCTATATTTTTGCAATAAGTATATGAGTTCTTTATGACTAATGTTGAGTCCATGGATTATATGCACTCTCACCCTTCCACCTTTGCTAGCCTCTCTAATACCGCGCACCTTTCGCCGGTATCATACACCTACCATATACCTTCCTCAAAACAGGCACCATACCTACCTATTATGGCATTTCCATAGCCATTCTGAGATATATTGCCATGCAACTTTCCACCATCTAGTTCATCATGACACATTCATCATTGTCATATTGCTTAGCATGATCATGTAGTTGACATAAGTATTTGTGGCAAAGCCACCGTTCATAATTTCTTCATACTCATCACTCTTGATTCATTGCATATCCCGGTACACCGCCGGAGGCATCCATATAGAGTCATACTTTGTTTCAGAATCGAGTTGTAATCATCGATTTGTAAATAAATAGAAGTGTGATGATCATCATTCAATAGAGCATTGTCCCAAAAAAGGCCAAATAAAAAAAGGAAGGCCAAAAAAAGAAAGGCCAAAAAAAAGAAAATAAATAAAAGGGGGCAATGCTACTATCCTCTTTCCACACTTGTGCTTCAAAGTAGCACCATGATATAGCGAGTCTCATATATTGTGCTTCAAAGTAGCACCGTGTTCTTCATGTAGATAGTCTCATATGTTGTCACTTTCATATACTAGTGGGAATTTTACATTATAGAACTTGGCTTGTATATTCCAATGATGGGCTTCCTCAAAATTGCCCTAGGTCTTCATGAGCAAGCAAGTTGGATGCACACCCACTAGTTTCTTTTGTTGAGCTTTCATACATTTATAGCTCTAGTGCATCCGTTGCATGGCAATCCCTACTCACTCACATTGATATCTATTGATGGGCATCTCCATAGCTCGTTGATACGCCTAGTTGATGTGAGACTATCTTCCCCTCCTTTTTGTCTTCTCCACAACCACCATTCTATTCCACCTATAGTGATATATCCATGGCTCACGCTCATGTATTGCGTGAAGATTGAAAAAGTTTGAGAACATCAAAAGTATGAAACAATTGCTTGGCTTGTCATCGGGGTTGTGCATGATTTAAATACTTTGTGTGGTGAATATGGACCATAGCCAGACTATATGATTTTGTAGGGATAACTTTCTTCGGCCATGTTATTTTGAAGAAGACATGATTGCTTTGTTAGTATGCTTGAAGTATTATTATTTTTATGTCAATATAAACTTTTGTCTTGAATCTTTCTAATCTGAATATTCATACCACAATTAAGAAGAATTACATTGAAATTATGCCAACTAGCATTCCACATCAAAAATTATCTTTTTTATCATTTACCTACTCGAGGACGAGCAAGAATTAAGCTTGGGGATGCTTGATACGTCTCTAACGTATCTATAATTTTTGATTGCTCCATGCTATATTATCCACTGTTTTGGGCAATATTGGGCTTTATTATCCACTTTTATATTATTTTTGGGACTAACCTATTAACCGGAGGCCCAGCCTAGATTTGTTGTTTTATGCCTATTTCAGTGTTTTGAAGAAAAGGAATATCAGACGGAGTCGAAACGGAACGAAATCAACTAGAGAAGTTATTTTTGGAAGGAAACACACCTGATGGACTTGGACCCCACGTCAGAAGATACGGGAGCTGCCCACGAGGGTGGGGGGCGCGCCCACCCCCCTAGGGCGCGCCCCCTGCCTCGTGGGGCCCTCGTGGCTCCCCTGACGTGCTTCTTCTGCCTATATATACCCACGTATCCTAAAACCTCCGAAACGAACAATAGATCGGGAGTTCCACCACCAGAAGCCTCCATAGCCACCAAAAGCCGATCTAGACCCGTTCCGGCACCCTGCCGGAGGGGGCAATCCTTCTTCGGTGGCCATCTTCATCATCCCGGTGCTCTCCATGACGAGGAGGGAGTAGTTCTCCCTCGGGGCTGAGGGTATGTACCAGTAGCTATGTGTTTGATCTCTCTCTCTCTCTCGTGTTCTTGATTTGGCACGATCTTGATGTATCGCGAGCTTTTCTATTATAGTTGGATCTTATGTTTCTCCTCCCCCTCTTCTCTCTTGTAATGAATTGAGTTTCCCCTTTGGAGATATCTTATTGGATTGAGTCTTTAAAGACTTGAGAACACTTGATGTATGTCTTGCAGTGGATATCTGTGGTGACAATGGGATACCACATGCCACTTGATGTATGTTTTGGTGACCAACTTGCGGGTTCCGCCCATGAACCTATGCATAGGGGTTGGCACACGTTTTCATCGTGATTCTCTGGTAGAAACTTTGGGGCCCTCTTTGAGGTTCTATGTGTTGGTTTAATAGATGAATTGAGATTGTGTGATGCATATCGTATAATCATGCCCACGGATACTTGAGGTGACATTGGAGTATCTAGGTGACATTAGGGTTTTGGTTGATTTGTGTCTTCAGGTGTTATTCTAGTACGAACTCTAGGGCTGTTTGTGACACTTATAGGAATAGCCCAACGGATTGATTGGAAAGAATAACTTTGAGGTGGTTTCGTACCCTACCATAATCTCTTCGTTAGTTCTCCGCTGTTAGTGACTTTGGAGTGACTCTTTGTTGCATGTTGAGGGATAGTTATGTGATCCAATTATGTTAGTATTGTTGAGGGAACTTACACTAGCGAAAGTATGAACCCTAGGCCTTGTTTAAACACATTGCAATACCGTTTACGCTCACTTTTATCACTTATTACCTTGCTGTTTTTATTATTACAAAAACTATTATCTACCATCCATATACCACTTGTTTCACCATCTCTTCGCCGAACTAGTGCACCTATACAATTTACCATTGTATTGGGTGTGCTGGGGACACAAGAGACTCTTTGTTATTTAGTTGCAGGGTTGCTTGAGAGAGACCATCCTCATCCTACGCCTCCTACGGATTGATAAACCTTAGGTCATCCACTTGAGGGAAATTTGCTACTGTCCTACAAACCTCTGCACTTGGAGGCCCAACAACGTCTACAAGAAGAAGGTTGTGTAGTAGACATCAAGTAGCACCATGATCTTCATGATAGAGAGTCTCTCATTATGTCACTTTCATATACTAGTGGGAATTTTTCATTATAGAACTTGGCTTGTATATTCCAATGATGGGCTTCCTCAAAATGCCCTAGGTCTTCGTGAGCAAGCGAGTTGGATGCACACCCACTTAGTTTCTTTTGAGCTTTCATATACTTATAGCTCTAGTGCATCCGTTGCATGGCAATCCCTACTCACTCACATTGATATCTATTGATGGGCATCTCCATAGCCCATTGATACACCTAGTTGATGTGAGACTATCTTCTCCCTTTTTGTCTTCTCCACAACCACCATTCTATTCCACCTATAGTGCTATATCCATGGCTCACGCTCATGTACTGCGTGATGATCGAAAAAGTTTTGAAAATCTCAAAAGTATGAAACAATTGCTTGGCTTGTCATCGGGGTTGTGCATGACTTAAATACTTTGTATGGTGAAGATAGAGCATAGCCAGACTATATGATTTTTTAGGGATAGCTTTCTTTGGCCATGATATTTTGGGAAGACATAATTGCTTTGTTAGTATGCTTAAAGTATTATTATTTTTATATCAATATGAACTTTTGTCATGAATCTTTTGAATTTGAATATTCATACCACAATTAAGAAGATTTACATTGAAATTATGCCAAGTAGCACTCCGCATCAAAAATTCTGTTTTTATCATTTACCTACTTGAGGACGAGCAGGAATTAAGCTTGGTGATGCTTGATACGTCTCCAACGTATCTATAATTTTTGATTGCTCCATGCTATATTATCTACTATTTTAGACATTATTGGGCTTTATTATCCACTTTTATATTATTTTTGGGACTAACCTATTAACCGGAGGCCCAGCCCAGAATTGTTGTTTTTTGCCTGTTTTAGGGTTTCGAAGAAAAGCAATATCAAACGGAGTCCAAACAGAATGAAACCTTCGGAAACGTGATTTTCTCATCAGATAAGATCCAGGAGACTTGGACCCTCTGGCAAAGAAATCCACGAGGTGGTCACGAGGGTAGGGGCGCCCCCCCTAGGGCATGCCCCCTGCCTCATGGGCCCCTCGAAGCTCTACCGACGTACTTCTTCCTCCTATATATATCCACATACACCCAAACGACCGGGGACAGAGCCAAAAACCTAATTTCACCACCGCAACTTTCTGTATCCACGAGATCCCATCTTGGGGCCTGTTCCGGAGCTCCGCCGGAGGAGGCATCGATCACGGAGGGCTTCTACATCATCATCCAAGCCCCTCCGATGAAGTGTGAGTAGTTTACTTCAGACCTACGGGTCCATAGCTAGTAGCTAGATGGCTTATTCTCTCTTTTTGGATCTCAATACAATGTTCTCCCCCTCTCTCGTGGAGATCTATTCGATGTAATCTTCTTTTTGCGGTGTGTTTGTTGAGATCGATGAATTGTGGGTTTATGATCAAGTCTATCTATGAATAATATTTGAATCTTCTCTGAATTCTTTTATGTATGATTGGTTATCTTTGCAAGTCTCTTCGAATTATCAGTTTGGTTTGGCCTACTAGATTGGTTGTTCTTGCCATGGGAGAAGTGCTTAGCTTTGGGTTCGATCTTGCGGTGTCCTTTCCCAGTGACAGAAGGGGCAGCAAGGCACGTATTGTATCATTGCCATCGAGGATAACAAGATGGGTTTTTTATCATATTGCATGAAACTATCCCTCTACATCATGTCATCTTGCTTAAGGCGTTACTCTGTTTTTAACTTAATACTCTAGATGCATGTTGGATAGCGGTCGATGAGTGGAGTAATAGTAGTAGATGCAGAATCGTTTCGGTCTACTTGTCTCGAACGTGATGCCTATATACATGATCATACCTAGATATTCTCATAACTATGCTCAATTCTATCAATTGCACAACAGTAATTTGTTCACCCACCATAGAATACTTATGCTCTTGAGAGAAGCCACTAGTGAAACCTATGGCCCCGGGTCTCTTTCTCATTATATCAATCTCCATCACTATATTATTGCTTTGCTTTTACTTTATTTACTTTGCATCTTTATACCAAAAATACCAAAAATATTATTTATCATCTCTATCAGATCTCACTTTCGTAAGTGACCGTGAAGGGATTGACAACCCCTAAGCACGTTGGTTGCGTTGAGCTATTGTTTTTTTGTGTAGGTACGAGGGACTCGAGTGTAGCCTCCTACTGGATTGATACCTTGGTTCTCAAAAACTGAGGGAAATACTTACGCTACTTTGCTGCATCATCCCTTCCTCTTCGGGGAAATCCAACGCAGTGCTCAAGAGGTAGCAATAAGCTCAAAGCTTGACCTAAGCCTGAAATTGAGTGCTTCTACTACAAAGGAAATGGTCACTGAAAGCGGAACTACCCCAAATATTTGGCAGATAATAAGGATGGCAAAGTGAAAGGTATATTTGATATACATGTTATTGATGTGTACTTTACTAGTGTTCATAGTAACCCCATGGTATTTGATACCGATTCAGTTGCTAATATTAGTAACTCGAAACAGGAGTTGCAAAATGAACAGAGACTAATTAAGGGCAAGGTGACAATGTGTTTTGGAAGTGATTCCAAGGTTGATAAGATCACCATCGCATACTCCCTCTACCTTTGGGATTAGTATTGGACCTAAATAAATGTTATTTAGTGTTTGTGTTGAGCATAATATGATTGGATCATGTTTGTTGTGATACGGTTATTCATTTAAATCAAAGAATAATTGTTGTTCTGTTTACATGAATAAAACCTTCTATGGTCTTACACCCAATGTAAATGGTTTACTGAATCTCGATCACACTGATACACATAATATTGATGCCAAAAGATGCAAAGTTAATAATGATAGTGCAACTTATTTGTGGCACTGCTGTTTAGGTCATATTGGTGTAAAGCGCATGAAGAAACTCCATGCTGATGCGCTTTTGGAATCACTTGATGCTTGCGAACCATGCCTCATGGGCAAGATGACTAAGACTCCGTTCTCCAGAACAATGGAGCGAACCAATGACTTATTGGAAATAATACATACCGATGTATGCGGTCCAATTAGTATTGAGGCTCGTGGCGGGTATCGTTATTTTTAGACCTTCACAGATGATTTGAGCAGATATGAGTATATCTACTTAATGAAACACAAGTCTGAAACCTTTGAAAAGGTTCAAAAGAATTTCAGAGTGAAATGGAGAATCATCGTAACAAGAAAATGAAGTTTTTATGATCTAATCGCACAGGTGAATATTTAAGTTACGAGTTTGGCCTTCATTTAAAAACAAGGTGGAATAGTTTCACGACTCACGCCACCTGGAACACCATAGCGTAATGGTGTGTCCGAACATTGTAACCGTACTTTATTAGATATAGTGCGATCTATGCTATCTCTTACCGATTTACCACTATCGTTTTGGGGTTATGCATTAGAGACAGTTGCATTCACATTAAATAGGGCACCGTCTAAAAATCCGTTGAGATGACACCGTATGAATTGTGGTCTAGCAAGAAACCTAAGCTGTCATTTCTTAAAGTTTGGGGTTGCGATGCTTATGTGAAAAAGTTTCAGCCCGATAAGCTCAAACCCAAATCGGAGAAGTGTGTCTTCATAGGATACCCAAAAGAAACTGTTGGGTACACCTTCTATCACAGATCTGAAGGCAAGATATTTGTTGCTAAGAATGGATCCTTTCTAGAGAAGTAGTTTCTCTCGAAAGAAGTGAGTGGGAGGACAGTAGAACTTGATGAGGTAATTGTACCTTCTCCCTGCTACCTCTTGAGCACTACGTTGGTTTTCCCTTGAAGAGGAAAGGGTGATGCAGTAGAGCAGCGTAAGTATTTCCCTCAGTTTTTGAGAACCAAGGTATCAATCCAGTAGGAGGCCACGCACGAGTCCCTCGCACCTACACAAACAAATAAACTCCTCGCAACCAACATGATAAAGGGGTTGTCAATCCCTTCACGGTCACCTACGAGAGTGAGATCTGATAGATATGATAAGATAATATTTTTGGTATTTTTATGATAAAGAGAAATAAAGATGCAAGTAAAATAAATGGCAAAGGAAATAACTAAGTATTGGAAGATTACTATGATGGAAAATAGACCCGGGGGGGCATAGGTTTCACTAGAGGCTTCTCTTGAGAGCATAAGTATTACGGTGGGTGAACAAATTACTGTTGAGCAATTGACAGAATTGAGCATAGTTATGAGAATATCTAGGTATGATCATGTATATAGGCATCACGTCCAAGACAAGTAGACCGACTCCTGCCTGCATCTACTACTATTACTCCACACATCGACCGCTATCCAACATGCATATAGAGTATTAAGTTCAAGAGAACAGAGTAACGCTTTAAGCAAGATGACATGATGTAGAGGGATAAACTCATGCAGTATGATATAAACCCCATCTTGTTATCCTCGATGGCAACAATACAATACGTGCCTTGCTGCCCCTACTGTCACTGGGAAAGGACAGCGCAAGATTGAACCCAAAGCTAAGCACTTCTCCCATTGTAAGAAAGATCAATCTAGTAGGCCAAACCAAACTGATAATTCAAAGAGACTTGCAAAGATAACCAATCATACATAAAAGAATTCAGAGAAGATTCAAATATTGTTCATAGATAAACTTGATCATAAACCCACAATTCATCGATCTCAACAAACACACCGCAAAAGAAGATTACATCGAATAGATCTCCACAAGAGAGGGGGGAATTTGTATTGAGATCCAAAAAGAGAGAAGAAGCCATCTAGCTAATAACTATGGACCCGTAGGTCTGAAGTAAACTACTCACACTTCATCGGAGAGGCTATGGTGTTGATGTAGAAGCCCTCCGTGATCGATACCCCCTCCGGCGGAGCTCCGGAAAAGGCCCCAAGATGGGATCTTGTGGATACAGAAAGTTACGGCAGTGGAATTAGGGTTTTGGATCTGTATCTGGTAGTTTGGGGGTACGTAGGTATATATAGGAGGAAGGAGTACGTCGGTGGAGCAACGTGGGCCCCACGGGTGGAGGGCGCTCTTGGGGGGGGGGGGGGGGGGGGGGGTAGGCGCGCCCCCTACCTCGTGCCTTCCTGGTTGATTTCTTGACGTAGGGTCCAAGTCCTCTGGATCATGTTCGTTCCAAAAATCATGTTCCCGAAGGTTTCATTCCGTTTGGACTCCGTTTGATATTCTTTTTTTGCGAAACCCTAAAGTAGGCAAAAAACAGCAATTCTGGGCTGGGCCTCCAGTCAATAGGTTAGTCCCAAAAATAATATAAAAGTGTATAATAAAGCCCAATAATGTCCAAAATAGGATATAATATAGCATGGAACAATCAAAAATTATAGATACGCTGGAGACGTATCACTCCCGAATTGGAAAGTAGTCCATCACATAAATCAGTTCCAGTGATTCCTACACCGATCAGTGAGGAAGCTAATGATGATGATCATGAAACTTCAGGTCAAGTTAATACTGAACCTCGTAGGTCAACCAGAGTACGATCTGCACCAGAGTGGTATGGTAATCCTGTTCTGGAGGTCATGTTACTTGACCATGACGAACCTACGAACTATGAGGAAGCGATGATGAGCCCAGATTCTGCAAAATGGCTTGAGGCCATGAAATCTGAGATGGGATCCATGTATGAGAACAAAGTATGGACTTTGGTTGACTTGCCCGATGATCGGCAAGCCATTGAGAATAAATGGATCTTCAAGAGGAAGACGGACGCTAATAGTAGTGTTACTATCTACAAAGCTCAAATTGTAAAAAAAAAGGTTTTTGACAAGTTCAAAGTGTTGAATACGATGAGATTTTCTCACCCGTATCGATGCTTAAGCCTGTCTGAATCATGCTAGCAATTGCCACATTTTATGAAATCTGGCAAATGGATGTCAAAATCGCATTCCTTAATGGATTTCTTAAAGAAGAGTTGTATATGATGCAACAAGAAGGTTTTGTCAATCCTAAAGGTGCTAACAAAGTGTGCAAGCTCCAGCGATCCATCTATGGACTGGTGCAAGCATCTCAGAGTTGGAATATACACTTTGATGAGTTGATCAAAGCATATAGTTTTATACAGACTTGCAGTGAAGCCTGTTGAGGGAGTCCTGGATTAGGGGGTGTTCGGGTAGCCGGACTATACCTTCAGCCGGACTCCTGGACTATGAAGATACAAGATTGAAGACTTCGTCCCGTGTTCGGATGGGACTTTCCTTGGCGTGGAAGGCAAGCTTGGCGATGCGGATATTCAAGATCTCCTACCATTGTAACCGACTCTATGTAACCCTAACCCTATCCGGTGTCTATATAAACCGGAGGGTTGTAGTCCGTAGGCAATAAACTCCATATACAACAATCATACCATAGGCTAGCTTCTAGGGTTTAGCCTCCTTGATCTCATGGTAGATCTACTCTTGTACTACCCATATCATCAATATTAATCAAGCAGGATGTAGGGTTTTACCTCCATCAAGAGGGCCCGAACCTGGGTAAAACATCATGTTCCCTGCCTCCTGTTACCATCCGGCCTAGATGCACAGTTCGGGACCCACTACCCGAGATCCGCCAGTTTTGACACCGACATTGGTGCTTTCATTGAGAGTTCCTCTGTGTCGTCGCCTTTAGGCCCGATGGCTCCTTTGATCATCAACAACGATGCGGTCCAGGGTGAGACTTTTCTCCCCGGACAGATCTTCGTCTTCGGCGGCTTCGCTCTGCGGGCCAATTTGCTCGGCCACCTGGAGCAGATCGAAAGCTACGCCCCTGGCCATCAAGTCAGGTTTCGAAGCTTAAACTACACGGCTGACATCTGTGGAGACTTGATCTTCGACGGGCTCGAGCCACGGCCAAGCGCGCCGCACTATCTCGAGGGGCATGATCTAGCTCTGCCCCCGGACAGTGTCCTGGAGGCCGCACAAGCATCGGTTCCGACCCCTAACTCGGAGCCTATTGCGCCAATCGAGGATGAGCGGTTGGACGTCACCTCGGGGGCTGCGATCCTGAAAGCGATCGAGCCGAACGCTAGCCCCGCACTCTGCATGATCTGTGACTCCGAGGATCCGGACTCCTTTCCGAACTCCGAACCCCCCGCGCCCCTGCCGATCGAATCCGATTGGGCGCCGATAATGGAGTTCACCGCCGCAGACATCTTTCAGCACTCGCCTTGTGGCGATATCCTGAACTCTCTCAAGTCTCTCTCCTTATCAGGAGAGCCCTGGCCGAACTACGGTCAGCGAGGATGGGATACGGACGATGAGGAAATTCAAAGCCCACCCACCACCCACTTTGTAGCCACTGTCGACGATCTAACCGACATGCTTGACTTCGGCTCCGAAGACATCGACGGCATGGACGACGATGTAGGAGACGAACAGGAACCAGCACCTGTAGGGCACTGGAAGGCCACCTCATCATATGACATATATATGGTGGATACTCCAAAAGATGGAGATGGCGATGGAACAGTGGGGGATGACGCCCCCAAGAAACAGCCAAAGCGCCGGCGTCAGCGGCGCCGCTCTAAATCCCGCCAAAGCAAAAACGGTGATTCCGGCACGGGAGATAATACTACCCCAGATAGCGCCGAAGAACACCCACCTCAGCAAGATTCGGCACTGGAATATGGAGAAGCCAGCCCTCATGAGAGAGCGGCAGACCGAGAGGTCGAGGATGATAACTATACGCCTCCCTCCGAAGACGAGGCAAGCCTCGATGACGACGAATTCGTCATACCATCAGACCCCGCCGAACAAGAGCGTTTTAAATGCAGGCTTTTAGCCACGGCAAGCAGCCTCAAGAAAAAGCAGCAACAGCTTAGAGCTGCCCAAGATTTGCTAGCTGACAGATGGACTGAAGTCCTTGCGGCCGAAGAGTATGAACTCGAACGCCCCTCCAAGAGTTACCCGAAGCGCAGGCCGCTACCCCGATCAGAGGAGGAAGCACCTACATCACCAGCACATGACATGGCAGACCGGCCACCTCGCGGCCGCGACAGAGAGGCCTCTCGGCCCTCCACCCAAGCCATGCCCCGACGCCGCTCAACTAAGGCACGGGAAAATGCGCCCGACCTGCAAGACATACTGGAGGATAAGGCAAGAAAACAAGATCGATCTACGGATCGCGCAGGCGCCCTACGGCATGTGACAATGATCTTCACTCCGGATACAACAAATCCGGCCGGGCCGAACACAACAGACATAGCTCTTCCAAGCTGCGTCGTGATATAGCCCAGTACAGAGGCGCCGCACACCCGCTATGCTTCACGAATGAAGTAATCGATCATAAAATCCCAGAGGGTTTCAAACCCGTAAACATCGAATCATACGATGGCACAACAGATCCGGCGGTATGGATCGAGGATTATCTCCTTCACATCCACATGGCACGCGGCGATGATCTACACGCCATCAAATAACTCCCGCTCAAACTTAAAGGACCGGCCCGGCATTGGCTTAACAGCTTGCCAGCAGACTCAATCGGTTCTTGGGAGGACCTGGAAGCCGCATTCCTCGACAACTTCCAGGGCACTTACATGCGACCACCGGATGCCGACAACTTAAGCCACATAATTCAGCAGCCAGAGGAATCGGCCAGACAATTCTAGACACGGTTCCTAACAAAGAAAAACCAGATAGTCGACTGTCCGGACGCAGAGGCCCTGGCAGCCTTCAAGCATAACATTCGCGACGAGTGGCTTGCCCGGCACCTGGGACAGGAAAAGCCGAAATCCATGGCAGCCCTCACGACACTCATGACCCGCTTTTGCGCGGGAGAAGACAGCTGGCTAGCTCGCAGTAACAACTTATCAAAGAACCCTGGTAATTCGGATACCAAGGACAAAAGTGGCAGGACACGTCGGAATAAGCAAAAACACCGCGTTAGCAGCGACAGCAATGAAGACACGGCAGTCAATGCCGGATTCAAAGGCTATAAATCCGGTCAGCGGAAAAAGCCATTCAAAAAGAATACTCAGGGCCCGTCCAGTTTGGACCGAATACTCGATCGGTTGTGCCAGATACATGGCAGCCCCGAAAGGCCAGCCAATCACACTAACAGGGATTGTTGGATGTTCAAGCAGGCAGGCAAGTTAAGGGCCGAAAACAGAGACAAGGGGCTGCACAGCGACGACGAGGAGCCCAAGCCGCCGAACAACAATGGACAGAAGGGCTTTCCCCCACAAGTGCGTACGGTGAACATGATTGAAGGAAATATGCCCTAGAGGCAATAATAAAGTTATTATTTATTTCCTTATATCATGATAAATGTTTATTATTCATGCTAGAATTGTATTAACCGGAAACATAATACATGTGTGAATACATAGACAAACAGAGTGTCACTAGTATGCCTCTACTTGACTAGCTCGTTAATCAAAGATGGTTATGTTTCCTAACCATGGACAAAAGAGTTGTTATTTGATTAATGAGGTCACATCATTAGTTGAATGATCTGATTGACATGACCCATTCCATTAGCTTAGCACCCGATCGTTTAGTATGTTGCTATTGCTTTCTTCATGACTTATACATGTTCCTATGACTATGAGATTATGCAACTCCCGTTTGCCGGAGGAACACTTTGTGTGCTACCAAACGTCACAACGTAACTGGGTGATTATAAAGGAGCTCTACAGGTGTCTCCAATGGTAGATGTTGGGTTGGCGTATTTCGAGATTAGGATTTGTCACTCCGATTGTCGGAGAGGTATCTCTGGGCCCTCTCGGTAATGCACATCACATAAGCCTTGCAAGCATTGCAACTAATATGTTAGTTGTGAGATGATGTATTACGAAACGAGTAAAGAGACTTGCTAGTAATGAGATTGAACTAGGTATTGGATACCGATGATCGAATCTCGGACAAGTAACATACCGATGACAAAGGGAACAACGTATGTTGTTATGCGGTCTGACCGATAAAGATCTTCGTAGAATATGTAGGGGCCAATATGGGCATCCAGGTCCCGCTATTGGTTATTGACCGGAGATGTGTCTCGGTCATGTCTACATTGTTCTCGAACCGTAGGGTCCGCACGCTTAAGGTTTCAATGACAGTTATATTATGAGTTTATGAGTTTTGATGTACCAAAGGAGTTCGGAGTCCCGGATGAGATCGGGGACATGACGAGGAGTCTCTAAATGGTCGAGACGTAAAGATCGATATATTGGACGACTATATTCGGACATCGGAAAGGTTCCGAGTGATTCGGGTATTTTTCGGAGTACCGGGTAGTTACGGGAGAAGTAATGGGCCTTGATGGGCTTTAGTGGGAAGAGGAAAAAGGCTGCTGCGCCCCCCCTCCCCTCTAGTCCGAATTGGACTAGGGAAAAGGGGGCCGGCCACCTTTCCTACTCCTCCACTTCCTTCTCCCTTCCTCCCCTCTTGGTGGACTCCTACTAGGACTTGGAGTCCTAGTAGGACTCCACACCTGGCGCGCCTCTCCTAGGGCTGGCCTCCTCCCCCTTGGCTCCTTTATATACGGAGGCAGGGGGCACCTCTTGACACACAAATTGATCATTGAGATCGTTCCTTAGCCGTGTGCGGTGCCCCCTGCCACCAAATTCCACCTCGATCATATCATTGTAGTGCTTAGGCGAAGCCCTGCGTCGGTAGTACATCAAGATCGTCACCACGCCGTCGTGCTGACGGAACTCTTCCCCGAAGCTTTGCTGGATCGGAGCCCGGGGATCGTCATCGAGCTGTACGTGCTAAGAACTCGGAGGTGCCGGAGTAACGGTGCTTGGATCGGTCGGATCGGGAAGAAGACGTACGACTACTTCCTCTACGTTGTGTCAACGCTTCCGTTGTGATCTACAAGGGTACGTAGATCAGACTCTCCCCCTCGTTGCTATACATCACCATGATCTTGCGTGTGCGTAGGAAATTTTTTGAAATTACTACATTTCCCAACAATGATATACGCAACCCACATTCCCAAGCGGGAGCGGAAGCGTGCGCTACGGGACGTATACGCGATGGAGCCAGTCGCCCCAAAGTTCAACCCATGGTCCTCCTGCCCGATCACTTTTGATCGAAGGGACCATCCCACTAGCATCCGTCATGGCGGCTTCGCCGCATTGGTTCTCGACCCAATCATCGACGGATTTCATCTCACAAGAGTCCTCATGGACGGCGGCAGTAGCCTGAACCTGCTTTATCAGGATACAGTGCGGAAAATGGGCATAGATCCCTCAAGGATTAAGCCCACAAGAACGACCTTTAAAGGCGTTATACCAGGTGTAGAAGCCAACTGTACAGGCTCAGTAACACTTGACGTGGTCTTCGGAACCCCGGACAATTTTCCGAAGCGAAGAGTTAATCTTCGATATAGTCCCGTTTCGCAGTGGCTATCACGCCCTGCTCGGACGAACCGCATTCGCAAAGTTCAATGCGGTGCCGCACTACGCATATCTCAAGCTCAAGATGCCAGGCCCCCGAGGAGTAATTACGGTCAACGGAAACACCGAACGCTCCCTCCGTACGGAGGAGCATACGGCGGCTCTCGCAGCGGAGGTACAAAGTAGCCTTCTCAGGCAATTCTCCAGTCCGGCCATTAAAAAGCCAGACACTGCCAAGCGCGCCCAGAGTAACCCACAGCAGGACCGCCTGGCACACTCTGAGCAAGCGTAGCAATGCGGCCCCAACCCCAGCTTTCGCGACATAGCGAAACCAGTACCTCGCGTACATAACTACGCCCTTGAAATACCATGGGCATAGGGGAAGGGGCACAATAACGGCACGCCCAAAATACGGCTTAAAACGTACTAGGGGCTGCCGGATTCTTTTTTTAATTTTTTCTTACTTTCACGACTCCATACTTCGGACGACCTGTTCGGCAATTCGACTGCCGCACAAACGATGCAAGATCCAGGGAGGCAGACAAGCCATGCCGCATTATGGAACTCCCAGGTGGTCTCTGTTACGAGCGGTATACCTATTTTAAATACAATTCCGCGGCCTGCCCCTGGTCAGGACATACTGAATAGTCCAATATCTTTGGCTTACCGCACTATTTGTATCATTCGGCTTTGATAAATAGCCTCTCTATAAACAATGCTTAGCTTCTTGTCTATTTTTTGCATTATCTTCTTTTCACATTTATGGTTATTAAATGACATGATTGCACCCGTACACCATGGTACGGCAAACACGCCAGGGGCTTCAGTACCCCTCATAATGGTGTGAGAAGTTCGTACACTTTCACAAGTGCGGCACCCCGAACTTATAGCACTATATGCATCGGCTCCGAATCATGATTTGGGTCAATAGTTGGGTTTGCCCGGCTCCTATGTTTTGGTGCCTTACGTTCCACTCTATCGGCTAAGGTAGCACTAGGAGAACCACTACGATTGTGCCCCGGTTCAGCTGGGTTAAGCACCTCAGTGGAGAAAGCTAAAACTGACTGTCATGATGTGGCGAGAGACCGGTCGCTGTTCGAGAGGTTTTTCGAGTCCCTAAAGGCTTATGCCGCTTCGAGCGAGGAGCTGGCTTTGTCCGGCCAAGGCGTGGATAGCGCCCCGAACTCGGTCTTCCGAACTAGGGGCTTCGCCGAAATTTAAAATTATAGAGTTCTATGGCTAAGTGAGAGTGTTCAAGCATTATAGTCCGATTGCCTGGTTCGTTGTGCTGAGCGCCTCCCTCGAAGGACCCAACTATGGGAAAAAGAGCGCTCAGGTTTATCCCGAACACCCCAGCACTAGTGGCACGGGGGCAGAAGCCAACGACTGGCCATCTCTCAATTTTTGATAAACGGCCGCACAGAAAGTAATATTTTAAATTCAATAAGCATTGCTTAGCGCATATGAACAAGTTTTCAGCGCACAGGATAAACACGAGCGAGTTCATTCAAATATCACATCCTTGGTACATTCATCCGCCACAAGGCGGGCACCTGCAAGAACATCCTTGTAGTAGTTCTCGGGCTTGCGATGCTCCTTCCCCGGCGGCGGCCCGTCCTTCACAAGCTTCTCACCGTCCAGCTTACCCCAGTGCACCTTTGCACGGGCAAGGGCCCGACGGGCACCTTCGATGCAGACGGAGCGCTTGATGACCTCAAGCCTCGGACAGGCCTCCACCAGCCGCCGCACCAGCCCGAAATAGCTCCCAGGCAGGGCCTCTCCGGGCCACAGCCGAACTATGAAGCCCTTCATGGCCTGCTTGGCCGCCTTGTGGAGCTCGACCAGCTGTTTCAGCTGGTCGCTCAAGGGCACAGGGTGTCCGGCCTCAAAATACTGAGACCAGAACACCTTCTCCGTTGAGCTACCCTCTTCAGCTTGGTAGAATGCGGCGGCGTTGGATACGCTGCAGGGAAGATCTGCGAATGCCCCTGGAGAGCTCCGGATTCGGGTAAGTAATAGGTAGTTCACTTTTATATTTCTGCTTTGCATAAAGAATGCCTTACCCGCTGCTATCTTCCTCATCTCCTCCAACTCTTGGAGGGCCTTTTGGGCTTCGGCCTTGGCAGACTTGGCAGCCTCTAGGGCCGTTGCAAGCTCGGATGCTTGCGCCTTCGACTCCAGCTCCAAACTCTCATGTTTTTTCATGAGAGCCTGAAGCTCTTGCTGCACTTCGCCAACCTGAGCCCCAAGTCTGTCTCGCTCGGTGCGCTCCGCGGCCGTTTTCTTTCGGCCTCAGACAACGCCTGCTTAAGGGGTCGCCACCTCAGTCGTGGCCCCTACAATAAGCAGTTCAATCCTGTTACTCTTTTTGCAATCAAGCCTTTTTATAGGCACTTTTCCTGTAAGGTATTTCTTACCTTCTTCCTCCTCGAGCCGCCGCTTGGCAAGGCCGAGCTCTTGCTCGGTCCGCTCGAGGTCCTGCTTCAAGACACCCACCTCCTCAGTCAGTGCGGCGGTGGATAGCAGCGAAGCCTGCATACGCATATCGACTCTTTTTTAGACTCCTGCGAAATTTAATAGATCCTCTATTCGGCTTTTCTTTCTGAACGCCAAATAGAGCATCAGGGGCTACTATCTATGTGGTAATATTTTTACATATTTTTACTTACCTCGAAGCCTGTTAGAAGGCTAGCGCAAGCTTCAGTCAGTCTGCTCTTGGCGGACTGAACCTTCTGGATCACCGTACTCATAATAGTACGGTGCCCCTCGTCGATGGAGGCGTCGTCAAGCACCTCCAGCAGATTGTCCGGCACCTCCGGTTGGACGGAGGCCGCCGGCTCAGAAGGCTTGCTCCTCTTGGAAGGAGTTCGCCTACCGCGGTCCGGAACTGTGGAAGATTCCGGCGCGGTGTCCGGCACAAAGCCGGACTGAGAGACCTGGGGAGCCTTATCCCCTTCACTACCGGAGTCCGGGAGGTTGCCTTGCGGCTCCTCCGGGACCACCTCCTCCTGCCCCGAAGCTTGTCGCGACGCCACTTCGGCGTCGTCTGCAGTGCGGGGGGAGACAGTGGGCGGAACTGAGTTCACGTCCGATGAGTCCAGGGAGCCGCCCGACGATTCGTCAAATTCGGCCCGGGGCGAACTGCATAATTACATTCGACATTAGGGAAAGCTGTGCAACAAAGGAACATCATGAGTTACTCTGATATCTGAACTTACGATTTTGCCGGACGCTTGGCCCTGTTTGGCCCCTCCTCTTTGCCCTCTTCGGCGTTGGGGGCGTAGTCCGGCGGAGGGGTCTTCCTTTTCCTAGACCCCTCGGCCTCCCCCGTTGGGGCGGCCTTCCTCTTCTCTCCTCCCTCCGCTGGGGAGGAGAGTTTTCTTCTTCCTCCTCCTCGTTTTCGTGGGAGGAGGGCGTCTCGGACTCGCCAGATGACGAGTCTAACACCACCACGTTGCGGGCACTCTTTCGAGTCCCCGTGGTCTTCTTCTTCTTGGCCTTCTTCTCCGGCACCACATAAGGCGCCGGAACCAGCAGCTTTGCTAGTAGAGCTGGGGCTGGGTCTTCGGGCAGCGGAGCCGGACAGTTAATCGGTCCGGATATCGCCCGCCAAGCCTGTCAAAGGTAAGGGAGTTTAGATCCCGCATAGAGTCAAACTATGAAAAAAGCTTAAACATCCTGTAAAAGGTGTAGATGGTATACCTCGCTAGCGTGACGCTGTGAGTTGTATCCGCGGTCCTCGGAAGCGGATGCGGGAGCCTCAACGCCCTTGAATAGCATCTTCCAGGCGTCTTCGTACGTTGTGTCGAAGAGCCTGCTGAGGGTTTGATGCTGCGCCGGGTCGAACTCCCACAGATTAAAATCCCGTTGTGGGCACGAGAGGATCCGGCAGACGAGCATAACCTGGATTACATTAACAAGCCGGATTGGCTTGTTCACCAGGGACTGGATGCATGTTTGCAATCCGGTCACCTCTTTTTTGTCACCCCATGACAGACCCGTCTCTTTCCAGGACATAAGCCGCGTGGGGGGTCCGGATCGGAACTCGGGGGTTGCGGTCCATTTCGGATCGCGCGGCTCGGTGATATAAAACCACCCGGATTGCCATCCCTTTAGGGTCTCCACGAAAGAGCCCTCGAACCATAGGACGTTGGCCATCTTGCCCGCCATGGCGCCTCCGCACTCTGCCTGGCTGCCGCGCACCACCTTGGGCTTGACGTTGAAGGTCTTGAGCCAGAGGCCGAAATGAGGGCGGACGCGGAGAAAAGCCTCGCACACGACGATAAACGCTGAGATGTTGAGGATGAAGTTCGGAGCCAGATCGTGGAAATCTAGGCCGTAGTAGAACATGAGCCCCCGGACAAATGGGTGGAGTGGAAAACCCAGTCCGCAGAGGAAGTGGGGGAGAAATACTACCCCCTCATGGGGCCTTGGGGTGGGGAGAAGCTGCCCCTTTTCGGGAAGCCTGTGCGCGATGTCCTTGGACAGGTATCCGGCCTTCCTTAGCTTCTTAACTTTGCCCTCCGTGGCAGAGGAGACCATCCACTTGCCTCCCGCTCCGGACATTGCTGGAGAAGGTTGAGGTGGGAAGTGCGGGCTTGGGCGCTGGAGCTCGGGTGCGCAGGAGATGGATAGGCAAAGGAGGAAGAAGGAGTAGGTAAAAAGGTGGATCCTTGTCCCCTTATATGGGCGGATGCGGTTGTGCGTTCCCACCTGCCTAGTAAAACTCACTTGCCTCCCAAGCGCCGCGATAAGTGGCACGGTTGGGTTACCCACGTCCGTATTGATGAGAATCCCGTAAAAGGGGGGTACACGATCTCTGCTTTGACAAGACGTGCCAAGGAAACCGCCTCGCAAAACACGCTGAGGTGGAAAAGTGAAAACGATTCGAGTGAAGGACTTGGCTGTAGTGTGATGACGCACTGCGAAATACTTCAGCAAATTTGATTTGTGTTAATATTATTCTCTCTACGGCAATATGTGGAAGCTTATTTTGCAGAGCCGGACACTACTCTTGGTGTTTACAATCTTCTATGAAGGACTTGGAGGAGGAACCCGCCTTGCAATGCCGAAGACAATTTGCGTGCCGGACTCGTCGTCATTGAAGCCTGGTTCAGGGGCTACTGAGGGAGTCTTGGATTAGGGGGTGTTCGGGTAGCCAGACTATACCTTCGGCCGGACTCCTGGACTATGAAGATACAAGATTGAAGACTTCGTCCCGTGTCCGGATGGGACTTTCCTTGGCATGGAAGGCAAGCTTGGCGATGCGGATATTCAAGATCTCCTACCATTGTAACCGACTCTATGTAACCCTAACCCTATCCGGTGTCTATATAAACCAGAGGGTTGTAGTCCGTAGGCAATAAACTCCATATACAACAATCATACCATAGGCTAGCTTCTAGGGTTTAGCCTCCTTGATCTCGTGGTAGATCTACTCTTGTACTACCCATATCATCAATATTAATCAAGCAGGACGTAGGGTTTTACCTCCATCAAGAGGGCCCGAACCTGGGTAAAACATCGTGTTTCCTGCCTCCTGTTACCATCCGGCCTAGACGCACAGTTCGGGACCCACTACCCGAGATCCGCCGGTTTTGACACCGACACCTGTATTTACAAGAAAGTGAGTGGGAGCACTACAACATTTCTGATAAGTATATGTGAATGACATATTGTTGATCGAAAATAATGTAGAATTTTTCTGGAAAGCATAAAGGAGTGCTTGAAAGGAGTTTTTCAATGAAAGACCTCAGTGAAGCTACTTACATATTGGGCATCAAGATCTATAAAGATAGATCAAGACACTTGATAAGACTTTCAATAAGAACATACCTTGATAAGATTTTGAAGGAGTTCAAAATGGATCAGTCAAAGAAGGAGTTCTTGCCTGAATTGTAAGGTGTGAAGTTGAGTGAAGACTCAATACCCGACCACGGCAGAAAATAGAAAGAGAATGAAAAATCTTTCCCTATGCCTTACTCATAGGTTCTATAAAGTATGTTATGCTATGTACCAGACCAATTGTGTACCTCACCATGAGTTTGGCAAGAGGGTACAATAGTGATCCAGGAGTGGATCACTAGACAGCGGTCAAAATTATCCTTAGTGGAATAAGGACATTTTTCTCGGTTATGGAGGTGACAAAAAGTTCATCGTAAAGGGTTACGTCGATACAAGCTTTGACACTGATCCGGATGACTCTAAGTCTCAATCTGGATACATATTGAAAGTGGGAGTGATTAGCTAGAGTAGCTCCATGCAGAGCATTGTAGACATAGAAAATTTGCAAAATACATACGGCTCTGAATGTGGCAGACCCGTTGACTAAACTTCTCTCACAAGCAAAACATGATCACACCTTAGTATTCTTTGGGTGTTAATCACATGGCGATGTGAACTAGATTATTGACACTAGTAAACCCTTTTGGTATTGGTCACATGGTGATGTGAACTAAAGATTGTTAAACCACATGACGATGTGAACTATTGGTGTTAAATCACATGGCGATGTGAACTAGATTATTGACTCTAGTGCAAGTGGGAGACTGAAGGAAATATGCCCTAGAGGCAATAATAAAGTTGTTATTTATATTTCCTTATATCATGATAAATTTTTATTATTCATGCTAGAATTTTATTAACCGGAAACTTAGTACATGTGTGAATACATAGACAAAACGGAGTGTCCCTAGTATGCCTCTACTAGACTAGCTCGTTAATCAAAGATGGTTAAGTTTCCTGGCCATAGACACGTGTTGTCATTTGATGAATGGGATCACATCATTAGAGAATGATGTGATGGACAAGACCCATCTATTAGCTTAGCATTAATGATCGTTTAGTTTTATTGCTAATGCTTTCATCATGACTTATACATATTCCTTTGACTATGGGATTATGCAACTCCCGAATACTGGAGTAATACCTTGTGTGCTATCAAACGTCACAACGTAACTGGGTGATTATAAAGATGCTCTACAGGTATCTCCGAAGGTGTTTATTGGGTTGGCATAGATCGAGATTAGGATTTGTCACTTCGAGTATCGAAGAGGTATGTCTAGGCCCTCTCGGTAATGCACATCACCATAAGCCTTGCAAGCAATGTGACTAATGAGTTAGTTGCGGGGTGATGCATTACGGAACGAGTAAAGAGACTTGCCGGTAATGATATTGAACTAGGTATGATGATACCGGCGATCGAATCTTGGGAAAGTGACATACCGATGACAAAGGGAATGGCATATGTTGATATGCGGTTTGACCGATAAAGATCTTCGTAGAATATGTAGGAGCCCCTATGAGCATCCAGGTTCCGCTATTGGTTATTGACCAGAGATGTGTCTCGGTCATGTATACATAGTTCTCGAACCCGTAGGGTCTGCATGCTTAACGTTCGATGATGATTTATATTATGAGTTATGTGATTTGATGACCGAAGTTTGTTAGGAGTCCCAAATGAGATCACGGCCATGACGAGGAGTCTCGAAATGGTCAAGAGGTAAAGATCGATATAGTGGAAGGCTATATTCGGACATCGGAATGGTTCCGAGTGCTTCGGGTATTTTTCGGAGTACCGGAGAGTTAAGGGAATTCGCCGGGGGAAGTTAATTGGCCTTATTGGGCTTTAGTGGGGAGAGGGAAGAAGGGCCATGAGGTGGCGCGCGCCTCCCCCCTGCCCAAACCGAATTGGACAAGGGGTGGGGCGCGGCACCCCCTTTCCTTCTCCCTCTCCCTCCTTTCCTTCTTTCCTACTCCGAAAAGGAAAGGGAATCCTACTAGGGAGTCCTAGTAGGACTCCATACACTTGGCTCACCCCTAGGAGGGTCGGCCTCTCTCCCTCCCTCCTTTATATACGTGGGCAGGGGGGACCCCAAAGGCACTCCAAGATTTTTCTTAGCCGTGTGTGGTGCCCCCTCCACATATTTACACCTCGATCATATTGTCGTAGTGCTTAGGCGAACCCCTGCGTCGGTAACTTCATCATCACCATCAACACGCCGTCGTGTTGACGAAACTCTCCCTCGGCCTCAGCTGGATCTAGAGTTCGAGGGACGTCACCGAGCTGAACGTGTGAAGATCACGGAGGTGTCGTGCGTTCGGTACTTGGATTGGTTGGATCGCGAATACGTTCGACTGCATCAATCGCGTTACTAAACGCTTTCACTTTTGGTCTATGAGGGTACGTGGACACACTCTCCCAGCTCGTTGCTATGCTTCTCCTAGATAGATCTTGCGTGATCGTAGGTAAATTTTTGAAATACTACGTTCCCCAACACAAATATCATTGGTAAATAATATATGGAGTTGAGCACCATGTTTAAGTACAGATTACAGCGGGAAGAAGGGGTGTTACACCACTGCATTGAGGGGGAGAACTATTGGTGTTGAAGGTAGCAAGATTGTTGATGTAGATCGCCGTCACGATCCTTGCCCCGATGGTGCTCCGGTGCCACCAGGAGAGAGGGGGAGAGTGTTGGGAAACGTAGCATGCAATTTCAAAAAAATTCCTACGCTCACGCAAGATCTATCTAGGAGATGCATAGTAATGAGAGGGGAGAATGTGTCCACGTAACCTCGTAGACCGAAAGCGGAAGCGTTTGACAATGTGGTTGACGTAGTCGAACTTCTTCTAGATCCGACCGATCAAGCACCGAACGTATGACACCTCCGAGTTCTGCACATGTTGAGCTTGATGACGTTCCTCGTCCTCTTGATCTAGCAAAGGTGTCGATGAAGAATATGAGTTCCATTGGAACGACGGCGTGGTGACGGTGATGGTGAAGTGATCCGCGCAGGGCTTCACCTAAGCACTACGAAGATATGGCCGGAAGCGTAAACTGTGGAGGGGGGCACCGCACACGGCTAACGATTGTTGTTTTGTGCTCTAGGCACCCCCTCCCCACGTATGTATAGGTGGGAGGGGGAGGGGAGCAGAAAGGGTGCGCCCCACGTAGGAGGAATCCTACTTGGGGGCCTCCTCCAATTCGGCCTCCCCCCTTCCTTTTCTGCCGTAGAGAAAAGGGAAGGGGGAAGGAGAGAAGGAAGGGGGGCCGAACCCCTTCTCCTCCTTGTCCAATTCAGCCACATGCCTAGGGGCAGCCCTTGTGGGCTGGTGTGCTCCCCTCTTATGGCCCATATCTTCCCCCCGTGGGTTCCGATACCCCCCCCCCCCCCCCCCGGTACTCCGATAAATACCCGATGCGATCCGGAACACTTCGGTATCCGAATACTATCATCCTATATATCACTCTTCACCTCTCGACCATTTCGAGACTCCTCGTCATGTACGTGATCTCATCCAGGACTCCTAACAACATTCGGTCACCAAATCACATAACTCATATAATACTAAATCGTCATCGAACGTTAACCATGCGGACCCTACGGGTTCAAGAACTATGTAGACATGACCGAGACACCTCTTCGGTTAATAACCAATAGCGGAACCTGGATGCTCATATTGGCTCCTACATATTCTACGAAGATCTTTATCGGTCGAACCGTTATGACAACATACATTATTCCCTTTGTCATCGGTATGTTACTTGCCCGAGATTCGATCGTTGGTATCCTCATACCTAGTTCAATCTCCTTACCAGAAAGTCTCTTTACATGTTCTGTAATACATCATTCTGCAACTAACTCATTAGTCACTTTGCTTGCAAGGCTTCTTATGATGTGCATTACCGAGAGGGCCCAGAGATACCTCTCCGATACTCGGAGTGACAAATCCTAATCTCGATCTATCCCAACCCAACAAACACCTTCAGAGATACCTGTAGAGCATCTTTAAAATCACCTAGTTACGTTGTGACGTTTGATAGCACACAAGGTATTCCTTCGGTATCTGGGAGTTGCATAATCTCATAGTTGAAGGAATATGTATTTGAGATGAAGAAAGCAATAGCAATAAAACTGAACTATCAATATGCTAAGCTAACGGATGGGTCTTGTCCATCACATCATTCTCCTAATGATGTGATCTTGTTCATCAAATGACAACACATGTCTATGGTTAGGAAACTTAACCATCTTTGATTAACGAGCTAGTCTAGTAGAGGCTTACTAGGGACACAGTGTTTTGTCTATGTATCCACACATGTATCAAGTTTCTGGTTAGTACAATTCTAGCATGAATAATAAACATTTATCATGATATAAGGAAATATAAAATAACAACTTTGTTATTGCCTCTAGGGCATATTTCCTTCAGAGAGAGCCCCCCCACCTTCTTCTTATTCGTTGGCCTCCCCCCTAGATGGGAGGAGAGTTCCCCCTCTAGTCCATGGCCTCCATGGTGGCGGAGGGGCGGGAGCCCCTCCGAGATTGGATCTCCCTCTGTGTTCTCTTCTGTTTCGCATTCCCCAGATCTGGCCGAAAACCGTTTCTTATATTCCCAGAGATCCGTAACTCCGATTGCGCTGAGATTTTAACATGATTTTTTCGGATATAAGCTTCCTTGTGCCCAAATTAGAGATCCAACCGACGTTCGAGGAGGGCACAACCCACCACCACACTCCAGGGTCCTGGGGCGCGCCCTGGTTTCTTGTGGTCACTGTAGGCCTCCGTTTGTGTTGATTCCACCTCCCAAAATTCACAAATATTCCAAAATAATTCTCCGTAAAATTTTATTGCATTTGGACTTCATTTGATATGGATATTATGCGAAACAAATATGCAAAAAACAGGAATTGGCACTGGGCACTGGATCAATAGGTTAGTCCAATAAATCATATAAGATGTTGCCAAAAGTCGTATAATATTGGCATGAAACAATCAAAAATTATAGATACGACAGAGACGTATCAATGATCATCGTTATCATTATCGCTTGGTAAATGCTTTTTACCGCATTGTGTCTCCTTATCTGAAATAGAAATGTTATTAGGATTCTCAACATGTTTTTCTACAACAGGTTCACTAGAAGCATGCAAAGTTTTATTCTTATTCTGTTTCTTCTTCTTCTTCTTAGGTGAACTAGGTGTAGTATCATTAATTGTTTGAGAATCTTGTTCAATTCTTTTAGGATGGTCCCTAGGATATAAAGGTTCGTGAGTCATTCTAGCACCTCTGGTCATTACTCTAACAGCATGATTGAGGGAGTCCTGGATTAGGGGGTGTTCGGATAGCCGGACTATACCTTCCACCGGACTCCAGGACTATGAAGATACAAGATTGAAGACTTCGTCCCGTGTCTGGATGGGACTTTCCTTGGCGTGGAAGGCAAGCTTGGCAATGCGGATATTCAAGATCTCCTACCATTGTAACCGACTCTATGTAACCCTAACCCTATCCGGTGTCTATATAAACCGGAGGGTTGTAGTCCGTAGGCAATCAACTCCATATACAACAATCATACCATAGGCTAGCTTCTAGGGTTTAGCCTCCTTGATCTCGTGTAGATCTACTCTTGTACTACCCATATCATCAATATTAATCAAGCAGGACGTAGGGTTTTACCTCCATCAAGAGGGCCCGAACCTGGGTAAAACATCGTGTTCCCTGCCTCCTGTTACCATCCGGCCTAGACGCACAGTTCGGGACCCACTACCCGAGATCCGCCGGTTTTGACACCGACATTGGTGCTTTCATTGAGAGTTCCTCTGTGCCGTCACAATCAGGAAGGATGCCTCCTCCCGTCTTTAAAGACGGCGCCGTTGTTAAGGGAGCCTTGGCTGTCGGCCAAACCCTCCGGCTAGGTGGTTTCCTCATGACCGCCTGTTCGGCTGTTGCGCCGACGGTGACCTCTCGGGTCATCAAAAGCAACCTACACGTCAGCTCGGAGCTCGTCGAGCAGCTAGATCCAATGGAGCTCTCTTCCGTAAACAAGCTCTTGGATCGCATCGCCGCCCTGGGGGTCGCTATGGATTACGACCAGGTTGGGCTTAAACCCGATCTAAGAGAAATTAACTCTCCCCAAGTCACCCACCACGTTGCCGTGGTAGAGACGCAGTGCGGCGACCCTCATCTATTTTAAGGACTAGCTACGTCCAAATTCCCGACCCCTCCAAGACGGATACCCGCGGAGGGGGAGATGTAACTCAAGACCTGAGCTTAGGATCAGGCAACGGGCCAGATTCACTGGACAACATCCAAGAATCCGAACTTCAGAGTTCGGAAACTCTTCGGCCTCCGAATCTTGGATTGGGTGAGGTTTCAGATTCAACGACACCTGCCCACCCGATCATAAGCGATCTCTCCCAAATCAGGCAGAGGCCCAAGGAAACAGTACATCATTACTGGGCCAGATTCCTCCTGGTTATGAACATGATAAAGGATTGCCGCGAGGAAGACGCAATCTCAATTTTCTGTAGTAATTGCACGGACAAGGGAATCCTTAACGCCGTAAGTCGTCGTGATATCACATGCTTCGCTGACTTGGCGTCCATAGTACAAAAATACTGTGCGATGGAAAGCGCCTGGAAAACCGAAATAAATTTTTGGGATAATCCAGCCTTGAATAGTAATCCCGTCCGAACTAAGAGGGTGCATCATTACAGGACACCCGGGATAAACACCAAAAAGCCAAAACCCTCTACAGGGCATGGAACCGTACTGGAAAGATGGCTTGATGGACCCTGTAGAATTCATAGTACAGAGGACGCCACACCAACTCACAGCCTTAGAGCATGTTGGATACTCCGGCAGGTGGCCAAAATCGGCGAGGACCTCTTAATTCCGGAGGCCGCAGAAAGCCAGCCCAAGGACACCAGTACCGTTCTCACAGTCTTCGAGACTTTCGCATCAAACAATGTGCGAAAAAGAACACTCCGCAGCCTCACCGAAGTCTATCAAGTTGCAACAATAAATCCATGGAGCGACACTGCCATTACCTTCAACACAAGTGATGAACCTAGATTCCGAACAGCCCGAGCACCAGCCGCATTGGTCCTCAGTCTCATAGTGTACGGCTTTCGCCTCACCAAGGTGCTCATGGATGGAGGCAGCGGACTGAACCTCATTTATGAGGAAACCCTTCAAAAAATGGAAATAGACTGGAACCGCGTCGAGCGAAGCAGCACAACCTTTAGAGGAATAATCCCCAGTCGGGAAGCGCGCTGCACAGGAAAAATCACACTAGATGTGGTGTTCGGCACGCCGGATAATTACAGGTCCGAAGAAGTCACGTTTCAGGTGGCCCCGTTTAAGAGCGGATATCACGCTTTACTAGGGCGGGAAGCATTCACAATCTTCCAAGCAATACCCCATTACGGGTACATGAAGCTTAAGATGCCCGGGCCGAATGGAATTATCACTCTAGATAGTGATCTGGACATAGCACTCCATGCCGAAAACAAGACGGCCGCATTAGCCCTTGAGGCGCTATCCGAAGCCTTAGCGGCCGAGGAACTGACTGCGCTGCGCTCCACGGTTAACAGGGATGATGTGATACTCGATAAGAGATCCAAATCCACATCCTTCAAGCCAGCTAACGAAATAGTCAAATTCCAGGTCCATCCAACGGACCCCAATAAAACAGCTTCCATCGGGGCACGACTGAACCCTGACGCAGACGCCGCACTGCGAGAGTTCCTACGAGAGAACTGGGACATCTTCGCCTGGCACCCTTCAGACATGCCAGGGATCCCACGCAGGCTGGCCGAACACAGCTTAAACATCCTAAAAGGATTTAAACCTGTCAAACAAGCCCTTCGGCGTTTTTCCGAACCCAAGAGAAAGGCTATGGGAGAGGAGCTAGCCAAGCTATTAGAGGACGGATTCATCAGAGACATAAAACATCCGGACTGGCTAGCAAACCTGGTGATGGTACCAAAGAAGGACAAATCCTGGCGCCTGTGTGTCGATTTTAAAGACCTTAACAAGGCTTGCCCAAAGGATCCCTTCCCCCTCCCCCGTATCGATCAAATTATCGATGCCACCGCAGGACACGATTTGTTGTGTTTCCTCGACGCATACTCCGGTTACCATCAAATTAAGATGGCAGAATCAGACCAAGCTGCAACAGCATTCATCACACCATACGGCCCATTCTGCTTCAACACAATGCCCTTCGGGCTGAAAAACGCCGGCGTAACATATCAGCGCATGATCCAGACATGTCTGGAAAACCAGATCGGCAAAACAGTGGAGGCGTATGTGGACGACATGGTCGTCAAATCAAGACATGTTGAATCCCTAGTAAAAGACTTGAGGCTTACATTCGATAACCTCCGAAAATATGACATCAAGCTCAACCCAGAAAAATGCGTCTTCGGCGTTCCAGTCGAAAGCTCTTGGGCTTCATTGTATCCGGTAGAGGAATTGAAGCAAACCCAGCCAAGATTCGAGCTTTGTCACAATTGGATGTCCCAAAGGACCTTAAGCAAATACAAAAATTAACCGGGTGCGTGGCGGCGTTAAGCCGCTTCATCTCCCGCTTGGGAGAAAAGGCACTACCCCTTTATCGCCTCCTTCGGCGCACCGAACACTTCGAGTGGACGGATGCCGCCACGGCCGGACTTGATGAAATAAAAGCCATATTGGCAACAAACCCAGTCCTGGCCGTGCCAATCACCGGCGAACCAATGTTATTGTGCATTGCAGCAACAAACCAAGTTGTCAGCGCAGTGCTCGTTGTCGGGCGGGAAACGGACGGACACAAATTCCCCCTTCAACGGCCGGTCTACTACGTGTCCAGTGTCCTCACTCCATGCAAATCATGGTACCCGCATTATCAAAAGATTGCATACGCGGTATTCATGGCATCCCGGAAGCTACGACACTACTTTCAAGAGTGTTCCATAACAGTAGCCTCGGAAGTGCCACTAAACGATATTATCAACAACCGCGATGCAACGGGCCGGATTGCAAAATGGGCCATCGAGCTTCTCCCGTTCGATATAACCTATAAGCCACGGTGAGCTATTAAATCGCAAGTTTTGGCTGACTTCGTCGCAGAATGGACGGAGGCCGAGCTCCCTAAAGAGTACGGCACATATTCAAACTGGATTATGCATTTCGACGGCTCCAAAATGTTGGCCGGACTGGGGGCCGGCGTCATCCTGACGTCCCCCACAGGAGACACAGTCCAATATGTGCTCCAGATCATGTACACGGATTCCAACAATGCAGCCGAATATGAGGCCCTCCTACATGGCCTCCGGATAGCAGTATCCATGGGTATCCAGCGCCTAGAGGTACGCGGGGATTCAAACCTCGCGATATCCCAAATAAATGGAGACTTCGACGCCAAGGACCCAAAAATGGCAGCTTACCGTGACGCCGTCCTAAAAATGTCAGCTCGGTTCGAAGGGCTGGAGTTTCACCATATAGACCGAGAAAACAATCAAGCGGCGGACATCCTAGCACGCATCGGAGCAAAACGTGAGGCAGTCCCTCCCAACGTCTTTTTGGAAAGATTGTTCAAGCCATATGTAGCATGGGAGGGGGAACCCGCAAATAACAGCCCGAACCCAGCCGCACCACTCGACGCCGAACAATCTGACACAATCGGAGGCTCTGCCAATGAAATTACACCTTCAGCCCACGTAATAATGGCGGTTATTGCCCCGTGGATAGAACCATTCCTAGCCTACCTTACTAGGCAGGAACTCCCGGAGGACCAAAACGAGGCCCGCTACATAGTGCGGCGATCTAAGGCCTACAGAGTCCATGAGGGAGAACTTTATAAGAAAAGCACTACCGGAGTCCTTCAAAGGTGCATCTCCGAAGAGGAAGGGCAGAACCTCCTGGCTGAAATTCATGCCGGACTCGATGGTCACCACGCCGCTGCTCGGTCCCTTGTTAGCAAGGCTTTCTGTACAGGCTTTTACTGGCCGACGGCCCGAGCAGACGCTCAGGCTTAGTCCAACGATGCGCTGGTTGCCAACTTTTTGCCAACCAAAGCCATATGCCACCCACCGCACTCCAAACTATACCCATCACCTGGCCTTTTGCGGTCTGGGGGCTTGACATGGTCGGACCCCTTAAAGGTGGAACCCATAGGAAAAAATACTTACTGGTCATGGTGGATAAGTTCACCAAATGGATAGAAGCCAAGCCTGTTAAAACGGCCGAATCCGGACCTGTGATAGACTTCATATCCGGGGTTGTACACCGTTATGGCGTCCCCCACAGCATCATAACCGACAACGGTACAAACTTTACCGCCGACGAGGTAAAACTCTGGTGCAAAAACATGGGCATCAAGCTCGATTATGCTTCCGTCTATCACCCACAAACCAACGGCCAGGTCGAACGTGCAAATGGTCTTATCATGCGCGGCATTAAACCCAGACTGGTGCGGTCCCTCAAGGAATCTAGCACGCGCTGGGTAGAGGAACTAGACTCCGTGCTATGGGGGCTGCGGACCATGCCAAATCGCACCACCGGGTACACACCATTTTTTATGGTGTACGGCACAGAAGCAGTTCTGCCCTGCGACATAATTCATGACTCACCTAGAGTGTGCATGTACGAAGAAAGAGAAGCCGAGCTCGATCGGCAGGACAACTTGGACGCCTTAGAGGAGGAGCGCGATGTGGCAAAAGCCCGTTCCGCATTTTATCAACAGCAGGCCCGAAGATATCAAAGCAGAGAAGTACGGGCCAAAAATTACAATGTTGGTGAACTAGTTCTACGCCTGCCGGATAAGAAAAAGGACAAACTCAAGCCCAAGTGGGAAGGTCCATTCATAATCGACCAAGTCCTGACTGGTGGGGCATACCGCCTGCGAGATGCGTCGAACAACCGACTCGAGCCGAACCCATGGAACGCCACCCGTCTCCGAAGATTCTATGCCTAGCGCCGGACTCTGTGTTCGTCTCCTTCCTCTGTCCATCCCTTTTTGTATTTTTCTGTCTTAGATTTCTCTCCTTCCCATTTTTTTTCTTTCATAGCCCTTAAAGGCTCATCTAGTGACGCGCCACTCACGCTCATTAAACCTGGGGGCTTCTTTAACAGAAGCTTATTTATACGGGCTTCACGCCCAACACATGCGTCAAACTTCCGCATGTACCTTTTTTCTTCACCATTATATGCATTGATATGACTTAAGTTTTGGCCAAGCTGGGTTGCCTGGCTCCTGTGCTTACCCCTATGTTCCCGATTGTTCGGCTAGGCGGTAAAGGGAGCACCTCTGCGATTGTTACTACCGGGTCAGCCGGATGTGTACCTCAGACTGGGTGAAGCCGAAAGCTAGCGTTCTTAAGGGAATATTCGGTCGATGAAATAAAAGATGATCTTTTTACTCATTTTATGCGCCCCCAGATGCTTTTTTTTTCTGCGTCTCTTCACGCAGTCCGGACATGCACCTTAGGGCATGCCTCCCAGCGAAAGGAACCCTTAACGGAACTATTCTCTCTGGAAGATGTTTCTTACTAACCATGTAATATAACATAACTAGTTGGGCACTTGTCTGATAAAGCACTGATGACCCCTACGCCTGGTCTCCATGCATACCCCGGTTCTTATATAACCGCTAGGGTATTCGGACACACTCCGGACCGTCAGGTCCCGAGGTTGAAGCGAAAAGGTCGGCAACAACAAACGATCTACAATCCGGCTAGAAGGCATTACACATGTCAATTCAAAATTACACAGTCATTCTGACTGATTGTATTCCTCTTCTATACCATCTAACAGGCTGTCTAATTTACAGTCCTGCTGGGAATACTTCGCGGCCAACTCTACTTGGCCGTATACTAAGCTTACAGGGATCTCCTTCCCGTCAGGCCCCACTGGTCCGACCTCGGCCATGTGGTTTGGGTCAGACTTTGTAAAACGGGTCTTCACCATGGCCCAGGCCTCCCTAGCGCCTTGTCGGCAGGCCGATATCTTCCACAAATGGAAGCGCCACCGAGCTCCCTTTAGCTTCTCCGCAAGCTCTCCAAGGCCCTCGGGCACGGAGTGGGCAGGCCATAAGGCTTGGGCAATACCCCGCATCGCCTGCCGAATTCGCTCGTGCAGTTGCAAGAGTTCAGGAAGAAGGTCACCCGTAGAACCGGGCATCTCCTCTGCAGGACGGCCTGTGAGCATACCTACAGACATTACTCTGTTAGTCGACTTCCTCGCCGAACTCTTTTTTGAAAGTTCGTTCAAGCACTTACTAAAAATGCCGCATCGAAGCCGCTGATTCTCCTTCTTGGAGTCCGATAGCTGGCCACGAACATCTTTAAGTTCGACGTCCAACTTGGTGTTGGCATCCTGAAGATCATTCTTCTCTCGCCTCACCTTTGTCAACGTACTCTCACCGGCCTTTAGCCGGCGTAAGAGTTGTTGCTTGTCTGGATTGAGCCCGGCGCCATCTACAAAATGATTTGTCAGATTTGCACCCACACCGCACAATACTAATCTTTCGAAGTGTATCTTACCTGAGGGGGTCTCTTTGGGCTCCCCTGCTGTGGCTAGTGCGGCCTCTAGTTGGGCCTTGCACTTTTCCAGCTCCTGGGACAGTACGGTATTCTTCTCTGTAAGAAGCTGCATATTACATGATCCTTAAATCAGTTGCTCTAACTGCTTCAAGTCTCGGGGGCTACTGGCATATATATATATATATATATATATATATATTTAACCAAAATTTTCTTACCCGTATGTCTTTTACATACTGCTCTGTGGCTCTGGCTAAACCATTTTGAGCGGCACGGAGGTACGCATCTCCCGAATTAAAGGCATCTAAAGCCTCTTGGGAGAAACAAGCGTCGCGTAGAATTGTCCGGCGACGCCTATGGTTCATGGCACTATCCACTTCAGAATTTGTGGCAGACAGCCTGTCCGCATCCTCTGTCGGAGGAGCGTCCGGTGCGCGCCTTGTGCTCGCCTCCGCTTCCTGGCCACACGTTGGAGCCTGGCTGGTGGAGGCGCGATTGGCAACCTCTCCGGATGTAGTCCGGCGAGGTCTCTTCGTTCTGAAGATAGCACGAACGTTAATATGCCCTGACAGAATAACTCCAGGGAAACAAAAGGTGCACTATACCTTTGCGCCGGCATCTCAGTCCGGACTACATTCCTTTTTGCCCCACGGGGCCCTGCGGCCCCTCGTTGGCTAGCCGCCGCAGGTTCGGCCTCCTGCCTCGAAAATCTCCCCTGCAAAACACGGCTGTCGTCAGAAACACCAGGCTACGTGAGGGTGGAATCTCTTTCAAGGGAATAAGACCCCGGTTTCTGTCACCTGGGAGGCCGGGATTAACCCTGGGTAATCCACCGTAATGGCTACCAAGGTATTGTCCTTGCTTAGCTGATGGAACACCCCGTCGATAAGCTCCACCGATATGTCCGGATCCTCTTCGGAGTCCGGATTGAGGGACCGTTCTGGGTCCTCGGGCTGTGGAGGGCGGCTGTTTATATCCTTTACCTCCTGTCGTAGTTCCTGCATTGAAGTCGTTAGACTACCTATCTAACCATGGGAGTATAAAACAAACGGGCAAGCGCAATTATTCACTTACCCAACTTGGAGGATCGTACATACTGAATCCGGCCCGCGGGTTGACGTGGAGGAATTCCTCCTTTTCTCCCTTGTACAAAGAGGATAAGATCTTTACTAAGGCGGCGGCTGAGGCCGGCCCCTTATGACCGTAACGTGTGGCGTCATCCTCCCCCTTGAAATCCCACATGGGGTGGCCTCTATATTGAAGCGGCTGCACCCCCCGCATAATGCATGCGGCCATGATTCCAATCATGGTTAGTCCGGAATGAGCCAACAGTCTTATCCGGCCCATCAGGTAAAGGACGTCTCTGTCGCTTTCTCTCTGAGAGCTCCGCGGACGCCAGCTCAAGCGTTTCTTCAATGGAGCACTGTTGAACTCAGGGAGACCGACCCGGATAGGGTCCGGTAGCGGGACGTCATCTATGTAAAACCATTCCGAAGGCCAGTCCTCGGACGCCTTCTTTGGGGTTCCGGATAGGTATCCGGTCCCAGCGATGCGCCATACTTCGGCTCCGCCCACTTGGTATATAGACCCCTCTTGAGAATGGGGAACCAGGCAGAATAACCTCTTCCACATCGCGAAATGAGCCTCAACGCCTAAAAATAGCTCGCAAAGGGCGACGAAACCCGCAATATGCAATACGGAGGCGGGCGTGAGATTGTGCAGCTGGAGGCCGTAGAACTCCAGAAGCCCGTGGAGAAATGGATGAATTGGAAATCCCAGTCCCCTTATTAGATAGGGGACGAGGCACACCCGCTCTCCTTTAGAAGGATTGGAGGTGCTCTCCGCTTGTTTTCCGCCATTATAGGTGGCGAGACCGGCTCGGACGGGACCATGTATGCCTGAGGAAGAAATCCCTTGGCCTGAAGCGACACTAACTCGCTATGCGGGATGGTGCAACTCTCCCAGTCCCCGGGTTTGGGACCGGAGGGGCGAGGGGAGGAGCTGCGACGGCTGGTCATGTTGGAATGGACCTTTGCTGGCAGCGCTCTGATGATAACTCGCGGAAAGGAGAAGATGTGGTTTGGACCTAAATCCCCATCCCGTTAAATAGGCGGCTCATTTATACGGCTAGGGGTGTGGGTGTAAAAATGCCCCGGCTTTTCGCATTCGTTTGACACGTGGAAGACGACCATTATTGGGCGTGGAAGCCGAGGAGCACTACATTACAAAAATCGGACATTATTCCTACAGGTACACAAGATTTGGAGAAGAACCCGCCTTGCAATGCCGAACAATCTGCGCGCCGGACTCGTCGTCATTGAAGCCTGGTTCGGGGGCTACTGAGGGAGTCCTGGATTAGGGGGTGTTCGGATAGCCGGACTATACCTTCCACCGGACTCCAGGACTATGAAGATACAAGATTGAAGACTTCGTCCCGTGTCCGGATGGGACTTTCCTTGGCGTGGAAGGCAAGCTTGGCGATGCGGATATTCAAGATCTCCTACCATTGTAACCGACTCTATGTAACCCTAACCCTATCCAGTGTCTATATAAACCGGAGGGTTGTAGTCCGTAGGCAATCAACTCCATATACAACAATCATACCATAGGCTAGCTTCTAGGGTTTAGCCTCCTTGATCTCGTGGTAGATCTACTCTTGTACTACCCATATCATCAATATTAATCAAGCAGGACGTAGGGTTTTACCTCCATCAAGAGGGCCCGAACCTAGGTAAAACATCATGTTCCCTGCCTCCTGTTACCATCTGGCCTAGACGCACAGTTCGGGACCCACTACCCGAGATCCGCCGGTTTTGACACCGACAATGATCATTAAGTTTATTGTTCATATCTTTAAGCAAATCATTCTGTAATTTAGAAACTTGTTCAAGTTGAGTGTGAACCATAGCATCATTAGCATCATATCTTTAAGCAAATCATTCACATAATCCTTTAACATCATTAGCAATTCTAAGCATCAAATCACTCAAACGTCCAATCATAATAGCATCACGATTCAATTGATTGCTTATTTGTCTATTAAAATTTTCTTGCTTAATGATAAAATTATCAAATTCATCTAAGCATTGACTCGGAGATTTATTATAAGGGATGTCACCCTCATCAAAACTATTAAGAGAACTTACTAATAAACCACGAGTATAGGGGATCGTTTGTAGCCTTCTTCGATAAATAAGAGTGTCGAACCCAACGAGGAGTTAAAGGTAGAACAAATATACTCTCAAGTTCTATCGACCACCGATACAACTCTGCGCACACTTGACGTTTGCTTTACGTAGAACAAGTATGAAACTATTTTGCAAGAATAAAACTACGAGTACTTTGCGAGAATAAAACTACGAATAAATTGCAAGGTAATAAAAGTGGATAGCTTTTGTCAACAAGAAAGTCATTTGTCCCTAGGAAATCGATAACAAGTACCGGTAATCATTCTTGTAATTATATTTGAGGGAGAGGCATGAGCTAACATACTTTCTCTACTTGGATCATATGCACTTATGATTGGACCCCTAGCAAGCATCCACAACTACTAAATATCATTAAGGTCATGAAACCCAACCATAACATTAAGTATCAGGTCCTCTCTATCCCATACACCATAACCCACTTATCCGCGTTTGGGCTGTTGTCATCCCCCGCAACACTGACAATAAGCAAACCATGAACATATTGCAACACCCTATAGCGGGGGCCCCTCACGTTTGCGAGAGACGGAGGGCACCGTAGGACAACACCATAAATAAAATATACAATCATTCCAACCAAGATCACGATTAACCCACAGGACAAAACGGATCTACTCAAACATCATAAGATAGCCAAATATCATTGGGAAATAATATACGGAGTTGAGCACCATGTTTAAGTAGAGATTACATCGGGGAGAAGGGGTGTTACACCGTTGCATAGAGGGGAAGAAAGTTGGTGTTGACGTTAGCAAGATTGTTGATGTAGATCGCCGTCACGATCCTTGCCCCGACGACACTCCGGTGTTACCGGGAGAGAGGGGGAGAGAGCCCCCCTCCTTCTTCTTCTTCCTTAGCCTCCCCCTAGATGGGTGGAGAGTCCCCCCTCTGGTCCATGGCCTCCATGGCGGCGGAGTGGCGGGAGCCCCTCCGAGATTGGATCTCCCTCTCTGTTCTCTTCTGTTTCGTGATCCCCAGATCTGGCCCTTCACGGTTTCTTAAATTCCCGGAGATCTGTAACTCTGATTGTGCTAAAATTGCTACATGATTTTTTTCATAAATTATCTTTCTTACGCCAGAAGAAGGGCCCCAACCGCCTTACGAGGAGGGCATAAGACACGTGGGTGTGCCTGGCACCCCTTGGCGCGCCCTGGTGTATCTTGGGGGTTGTGGGCCCCCGTTTGCGTTGATTCCACCTCCCAAAAATCACATATATTCCAAAATAATTCTCCTTAAATTTTTATCGTGTTTAGACTTCGTTTGATATGGATTTTGTATGAAACAAAAAATATGCAACAAAGGAACTGGCACTGGGCACTGGATCAATATGTTAGTCCAAATAAATCATATAAAATGTTGCCAAAAGTGTATATATAAGTTGTACAATATTGGCATGAAATAATCAAAAATTATAGATACGACGGAGACATATCACTTACCTCTACTACCTGTGTCGGGATATCGAGTCCATGAATTTCTTCAATAGGTGGTAGATTTTTAACATCTTCAGATTTAATACATTTCTCTTTCATAGATTTCTTGCCTTCTTGACTATTATTGATCCCCTATACTAGTGGGTCATCAGCCACCTAAGTTTGTGGCTTTATGGTGGCCCCCCTCTTGTAACTCCTTGTGCCAGTATTTTTATATATTCCAAAATAATTCTCCGTAAAATCTCGTCCAATTTCGATAACTTTTTATTTCTACACAAAAACAACACCAAGGTAGTTCTGCTAAAAACAACATCACTTTGGGTGAGTTTCATTCAAATCATGCAAATTAGAGTCCATAACAAGAGCACAAGTGTTTGGAAAAGTTGATACCTTGAAGACGTATCAGCTAGCTTTATTACAATCAAATAACACTTACATCGTCCGCTAAAAATTTAGCAATAAAGCCGGGGGTTCTTCCAACCACAAAGCCTGGGGGTTAGAACATCCCCAATAAGCTAGCTCATTCGCTACCATGTTAGACTCTCTATTACAAAAATGAATATAGTAGCCTTCCCAAAATCCGCCAATTCCTTAGGTCAATCATCTAGTATTGGAGCTGCCACCATAGAATGCCCTTCATTAAGCCTTGGAAATTCTAAATTATTCATTTGAACCAGAGGCTTATTGCAATCAGTTCCTTGAGCTAGTTTCAAACCCTCTCTAAAAGAAGTAGCTTTAGCAGACACCACATCAACAACATATTCCAAGACTGCTATCGCGGTACCAATGAAGCCACCACAATGGTCATGAACAACTGCACTGCAAGAACCAGAGTGATCTTCCACTATAAAGGATGCATTACCATTCAACACAATCTATGCCAAAAGGCCTCTACCCCAACTGTTCACTTGTGGTACGTTGAAGGACTTCTGTGCAGGCCGAACAAAATTCAGAGCTAGTGCATGTGATGTGGTGGTTGCACCTCTTCGCCACGAACAAATTGCCGACACTGCCACCAAAAATACAAACAAGTAGTTGCAATCAGCTTGGGCAGTTCAATTGGATCCATGTACGCACACTGGAAAGAAGGATCACATAATAATAACCTGATAACCATTGCACCAGTTATGTCAACGAGAGCTACATTGACAATTTCCTTGTGAAATCCAAGTGCCGACCAGACTACTTTTGCACGCTCACATTTGAACAGAAAATGACATATATCTTTAGCTCCAACCTTGCACACTGAACACTATGCATTAGTTCCAATATGGCAGTTTGCCAATACACACAAGCATGGGATAGCATTATGCAAACAACGTGAAAGATACCTTCGATTATGGCACATTTGGCGCTACAGAACGACATTGTGCACGGGAACAAGGTACCTCCGATTCCTACGTCTGCAGAGTATCTAAGGAGCTACTGACAATCTATTAATGTCGCCGAAAGGTACTTGGTGGAAGATATCTTAATGGGAAATATGCCACTTGTTATCGAATATGTTAAGGCCACACCAACGATTCCTATTACACTTGCCTGGAGGCATCCTCCTGTGGGTAAGGTGGCGCTTTTTCTGAATCGGATGGCACAACGGCATCAAGGATGATCTTGCGGCACAATGATGGGACAGTCGTATTGGCTGCGTACATGTATTTGTTCAATTGTAATGATGCACAACAATGATGCAAGGCATGACTCTTGTACTACAACACACCGAGCTTCCGGTCATCGTGCAGTCAGACACTATCTATCTTCAAAGATGAGTCTCTTTCGGTCACCACATGGTCATTTTGCCATGGAGACCATTGCCCTGAGAGAGGGTTGCGAGTTTATTCCACAAAACTTCACCGTACCCAGAATAGAGTTGCAGATTGCTTAGAGAGATACAACCCTACTGAATGTAGCACAACTAACTGACTACACAAAGGGCCCACGTGTAGTGAGGATTTCTTGTCTCTCAATTGTAACTATCATTTTGGAATAGAACTCTTGTTACTCCTGCAAAAGAAAAAAACAAGTGAGAAATAAATTGGGGGTGGGGGTGTGTTGCAGGTTTTCCAGGCATTAGGGCATGTACAATGGTGCTATCTTAGGGGTGCCACGTAGGATAAATAATGAGGTGGAGAAGAGAGAACTCATAAGAGAAGATTTGTCTTCTCTTATTTAAGATAAGACAAGAAATGATCTCTTAGCACAATATGTCTCACCATATTTTTAGAAATTGCTAGTTATTGAAGATAGGGCTAAGAGATGATCCATTGTAGACATTTTTCTTTGTCATCTCTAAATTACATGCAAAACTTAAGATAAGACTATCTTATCAACCATTGTACATGCCCTTACTCCTCTTGTATTTTTTAGAACTATTAGTAAATGTGTACGTGCAATGCACGTTGATATTAGGCAATATATTAATTGCACGTGGATATCAGGTAGGATATCATCTTGCATGCTAGTTATGTGATTAATTCTAACATTTTTATTTGGTACTATGATATTAATTACACGCTAAATATGTTGAGCGCTCGCCATTGAAGCAGTCTAGGTCGTTGGATTGACCTTGTTTGATGATCAAGATTATTTAGATCTGCCTCTTTGTGTCTTTTTATATTGGTATAGATATAGATATAGATTATTACTCCTCTAGCTAGGTCCTTGGGAAGCCTTTCTCGAGTTGAGTATTAAAAAAAGGAAATCTAATATATTTTTTGAGGAAAAAAATGATATCTAATATTTTTAGGCCAAAAAAGGAAACCTAAATGCTCCAGCACATCTAACACGTCGCTAATGGGCCAAGGTGGGGCGGGCTTGTCTGAATCTGAATTGAAACGAGGCAGGCAGGCCTGCCTAACCGAACTTGGCACGGGGCCAATATATTATTTCTGTCGTGGAGGAACTGGGCTCAAAGCCCTGGACATATATCTGCCCCGGACTAGCTACCGCCACCCTGCGGAGGTGTTTGTTCCTTTTAGTCGGTCGTCTAGGGTTTCCTTCCCGTGCAAGAAGGCAGAGGGGCGGCGGCGACGACGAATCCAGTCCAGAAAAGAAAGAAGGGAGAGGGGCGGCGGCGGTGAATCCAGATGGAGATGGAGTCGTCGAGTGTCGAGTCTTGTGAGCCGGGGGAAAGATCTGTGGCGGGGAAGATATCAAAGATGGGGGGAACAGGGAAGGCGGTGGTGGCGATGGCGACGACGGGGAAGAAGACATATGAGCAGGCGTTTCTGGCGACGACGGGGAAGCAGATATCGTTGCAGGCGTTGCTGGGGACGATGGGGAAGAAGACATCTAAGCAGGAGTTGCTGGCGACGACGGGGAAGACATCTAAGCAGGAGTTGCTGCCGACGGGGAAGACTGCGGGATCTGAAGTGCGGAAGGCGGTGGTGTTGTTGATGCAGGATGCGAGCTTGCGTGGAGGGGCGGGTGATGTGAGAGAGACGAGGGAGCGCCTGATTGGCCAGTCTCTGGAGGCTCTGTCGAATGCAGAAATGTTGGCCTCACTTGAAGAGGAGGAAGCAAGGAGAATGATAGCTAAGGAAGCCAAAACTGATCTAAATGCCTACCAAGTCTGTGATCAGGAGGAGGAGGAGGAGGCGCCGGAGCTCGTGGTGCAGATTATGGCGGATGATGACGATGAATATGTTAAGTGTGAAGCAGCAGCTTCTGAAGAGGCATATGATCCAGCCTTTATTCTCGAGAAGAATGACACGATGACGACGATGATCCTAGCGGACCCCGCTAGGGGGGAAATTGGCCTGGCTGAGGAGGTGGCTGTGGCGGCTAAAAGTGGACAGCAGAAGAATAGAGTTAATCTGTTGACTGAAGAATTTTTGGAGCTACTGGAGGAGGAGGAAGCAGGGAGAAAGATAGCTCACAAAGCCAGCACTGATCCAAATGCCTACCAAGCCTGTGCTCAAGCGGATGATGATTGGTCTGACAAGGAGGAGCAGCATGAGGCGATGGAGCTCCTGAAGCACAATATGGCGGATGACGATGATGCGTCTGCCAAGTTTGAAGCAGTGGCGCCTGAAGAGGCTACTGGGGATGAGATAAGGATGATGAGGATCTCTGAGGAAGCGGCCGAGGTAGCTGCTGAGGAGATGATGATGATGGGATTTGGGGGGCTGGCTGAGGAGGCGGCTGAGGAGGCGGCTGAAAGTTGGGAGCAGAAGAGGAAGAGGAGAGGTGACCTGTCGATTGATGAAATGATGGCTAGAACGAGAGAGATGGTAGGGAAAGTGCCTGAGGAGGCCAACACTGATCATAATGCCTACTGTGCCCGTGTTTACCGTAAAGATTGGGACTGGCTCTTTGCCCCACTCTACGGTCCCTTCGACAAGACCAGTAAGTGTCCTCCTCCTCCAGCCCTATCCTAGCTTTGCTGCTGCTCTTAATAGCATACGCCTCCTATTAGTATATCACTGACTGCGTTATTTGCCATGCAGCGTCTATCCCACCCTCGTGTTGCAGCCACCATCACCGTAACTCCTTGGCCAGGCCACAGCAAACTCTTCAGATCTTCTCAATCAAAGTCGGAAAGATAAAGAAGCCCCTAATGTGGCCATTGCATGTTTTTGGTTCAGTCGCTGTACGGGATAAGGTGGATCACAATCGCATTATGGTCTTCCATCGCCAAAGGGAGAACTGCCAAACCCTCACCAAGAAGGTTTGTTATCCTTGCTACTCCATGCGTACACACACGGCTTCATTGGTCTCTACTTTCAACTAACTTCATGATAAGAGTAGGCATATGATTTGAAACACAAAGCAGTGCCTTCTGCTTGGGTTGCATTAGTATGAATATGAGATTATGCTCTTAAATTTGAGTTGCTCTAACTATAGTTGTCGATGTGGGCATGTACAGTACATGTATAACCTTGCAAAGTGTGTGGTATAAATTTGATGTATTAAACAAACGCCAACAATCACCGAGGAGCTTTGAATACTCCGTGCATGAATACTATTTGGTCTGTTGTTCAGCTAACTTCAATTATTTGCGCACAAGTCTGGTTTGTCTAGAGATTCTAGACATATCTGTTATGGTTTATGCTTTCATTATGCTACTCAACGTTTTCCTCTTCTTTGGCATAACTTGTTAATTTTGCTTCCTTCCATCAATCTTAAATTGCTGTGATAATTTGAAAAGGCTTGCTCACCTTACATAACTTGCCTGCTCATGCCTCCTGGCTAATTTTGCTCAACATAAGTTGGTTGTGCGGTATTTGCCTGCAGCAATAAGTTTCTAATTAAGTTTAGGAACAAGTCCCAGTTAAGAAGTGGTTCATGTATAGGTTGACACTTGTCTTTGTCAAAATGGTGTGGTTTGGGTACATTCGACTGTTGATGGTCCCAGTCTTATTATTATAACTGAAGGATTACTATTTACGCAACCATATATTGCATGCTATGCAGGATCGGTCTCTTATGCTGACGGGTCCCACTCGTGGAGTTGTGGTGGATGTACATCCTACGTATATTGAAGTTGATCTGAAGGTTAAGGGCACCACTGAATCGGAGGACATGGATTTAAGCTATTTAGTAGTTGCGTCTTCTCCTGGCGGCCCGTCTTATCGTGCTGAAGCTAGCAAGCGTAGCACATTGGAGTTGACATATGTTCGAATGTACGACTCTGTGGAAGCTGCAATCAGTGTGAAATTGAAAAAAGATGGGTCATGGCCTGGTTGCCGAGGTTTATTTACTGCCAGTACAGCTAGTTTAGAAGACATGGAAATCTTGTTGCTTGCTTTTAAAGGTGATAGATTGCCAGTTGATGGTAAAGGAATGATTGAGTTTTCACGCCGTGTAGTCAGCGTCGAGCTTCGCGGTAAGCTAATATTTTCGGCGAAGGCACTGCAAGGTAGTGATGAGAAAGGTGTGAGAAGAGTTCGCAAGACTTTTACTCCCAAAAGAGCTGGTAAAAGCAAGGAGAATATTAAGATTGGTTCCTGTGAGATGGAGGTAACTGTGACATGGTCCCTTCTTCCGAGTTGCAAGTTTGACTATGATAGTTCTTTGTAGAGAGCTTAAGGTTGGCTTCCGTGTTCTCTTCTCTGGCAATCTGGTGTAACTGTCTTTGCTGTTATGCTGTGTTATAATCCAGTGGTACTCTAATGGACGGTTGTCAAGTTGTCTGAAGTGATATTCTGTACTTATGACACTATTATGAGTATGCTTTAGTATCAATTGCTGCCTCTAAAGAGAAGCTTATATTCGTTAATAATCTCATTGCAATAGGTCCCTTAGAATGTTATTTTGATTTGTGACGGCACAGCATCCTCATCCCTTTCAAATTGATGCGCTTTTTTAAAGCTAAATTTACATCCGGTGAGCTCGGCCCCCTCTCGTTTCTCTGGCGTGAGGGCCTGTATGCGTTGGTTGGGCGGCCAACTGAGCTGGTGATGTTGGCTTATTAGGCCTTCTCAGATAGGGGTCAAACTTTGGTCATAAATTTAATTTGTATTTATATATCAATACAAGTAGTCCTGTTGCAACGGGAGAAAAAAAAAGACGTGTTTGGTTGTTGGCTGGGTTTTGGTTGTTAGCCGGGTTTAGGATTGATGATATAACTGATGGATCAATTGACAACATAGATTTTTGGGGACATGATTTCTTTGTCAAAAGATTGGGTGAACAACTATTCCCTCCATCTCATAATGTAAGATGTTTTTTTTCATTGTTTTTGATATAGCTGACCACTCATCTCAAGTGATAATGTAAGACTCATCTCCAGTGGTAATGTAAGGCGTTTTTTACAGTACATTAAAGTCAAAAAACATTTTACATTATGAGACGGAGCGAGTATCTTTTTTACCTGCTCGTCGCCTCAGATTTGCGCGGGAGGACGCATCCTGTGCAATGAGCCATCTGATGCAAGTGCACCAATGCAATCTGAGCCGATGGATGCACAATACAGGGATCAGATTCTGTAAACAGATGGGCTGCCGGTGCATTTTATAGCCTTCAAAAATCGTTCATTTGCACCAGTAGTCCTTTCGCAAGACATCTTCTCTTTTCGTTGCCCTCTTGTCTCCTGTACCTAAGCGTATCATAACCAGATCGTGAGCTAGGGTTACTGAAATTGGCCCCGTCACCTCTCTCGCCCGCTCTCCTGGGCCACCCGACTTTCTCCCCTCTCATGTGTGTATCTACTTCCGGCGCCTCTGAAGCACCAGCACCCCTCCTCTGCTCCAAAACTGTTCGCAGCATGGTACAGCAATGTGAGTAGAAACATGTTACAACTCAGTATGATGCCAACATATTTGAGCAATAGTTCTCATGTATACGCCCCGATGCACGTAAATTGAATCCATATACATGTGCTAGCAGCAGACTAACAGTACAGGTGGACTTTATGAACTGTAATTAGACACTTGGTTTGATTAGGCATTTCTTCAGTCGACCATAAAATTTTCAGATTTGCCATACTTATCTTCTTTTTGAATTTTCTGTAACACATTATATTAGATTGCGGGAGTGAAGCAACGGCAAGTACGGAGTTTTTTTATAGACGAGTAAGATCAGCAATGTTGCAGAAATTCTCTACAACATAAAGTTTAATCTTATCCAACCATGTTATTTTGGTGACCTCTCCTGGTTCATATGCATCTGAAAGTTGATGATTTTTGTGATTTTCAGGTATTGTTTGCATGTTTAGCTACAGGCTCGTCTATAAGAAAAACAAGTTTGTTGTAGAAACTAGTGCTCTACTTGCATCAACTTGGTCTCTTTCAGATGATCTGGGGAGTTGCATGGCGCTCATTCATTTGCCCAAAGCAAAGAGATATTATTGTCTGAATGCTTTAGTCGGAATGCACCTCTACCTCTGATTCTAATATGATTGATGTATGTGTGGAGGAACAATCACATGTACAATAGCTCGACAATGTCAAAATTGAGAGCAGGTGGCATTCTTTTTTATGAATTATCACACTAGTAGAAAAAGAGCCATTTGTCCCGGTTCATAAGGCCCATCTGTCCCGGTTGGGGAAGCGGGACTAAAGGGTCGTTATTAATGCCCTAGGCCTTTAGTCCCGGTTCTTACACGAACCGGGACTGATGGGCCTTCACGTGGCCGGTGCTGCGAGCCCAGGCAGGAGGCCCTTTAGTCCCGGTTGGTGGCACCAACCGGGACCAATAGGCATCCACGCATCAGCTGTTCAGGGGCTAGGGTTTTTGTTTTCTGGAAGGGGGGTGGATTTGGGGTTTTTGTATGGTTAATTAAGGTGTTTCATATATTGTGTTAGGTAGCTAATTAATTAATAGAGAGAAGTGCCCTCTCTTATCTCCGTGCTTGGTCGACGCTACGTACTATACATATAGAGAGGCCCTCGACACGCTAGGTAGTAAGAAAATGAAGGAAACCATTAAGTACAGAAGTTTGTCATGCATACCGAGAAAAGTGATCGACCTCTCCTTCTCCGAGAGATTGATCAAACAACAAGTTTTTGTATATCTATCCGACGCTACTGGCTACATATATATACAATATAATATCTCTTACAATATAATCCCCTAATTATATATGAACTCAAGGTCCACATGGTATTCTCCGGTTTTATTGATGACGTGGTCAAGAAAGAATCCCGCTAATTCCTCTTGAATTGCTTTCATGCGATCTTCTGGTAGGAGTTCATTCCGCATCTCCCACGTCTAATTTGAAGAAGGGGGTTAATACATATATATGAATGAAACTCAACAGAAATGATGATGTAATAAAATGAAATTGTGAATATTATTGCTTACGCACATCAAATTGTCTTTTAGAGTAGCCCCGCTTATCTTTGCAAGTCGCGTTGTAGATAAACTCGCACACGTAGTATCCACAGTAATCATTCCCTTGTTCCTGCCACAAGCACTTTACGCGAAATAGAGGTCAATCAAACTGATAATGAAGCATTATAAATGGCATTGATGAAAGTAGCTAGAATCAACGGGAGATGCGCGGAACTAGCTAACTAGTAGTACTTACTTTCGGGTATGTATATCGCAGCTCCTTCGGCAGTCCCGGAGCTTCTTCGGTGAACTTTTTCCAAACCCTGCAAGACAAAGAAAATAATTATTACTTGAGATATCAGGAAATGAACAGAAAGTTGCCGATATGGTGCGATAATGATCGATTGAACTTACTTGTTGAGAATTTTAGTCATGTCCGCATAGGTCTCGGGATCTTTTCGTCTCGAGTCTAAGACGGTTACTAGCCCCTGCTCAAGCTTAATCTCCAGGAGAATATACACTAGTAGAAAAAGGGTCAAATGTGAAGCACATTAGTGCCGATTTGAATTTGAGCCGGCACTAATGTGTCCATTAGTGCCGGTTCCAATGGCTCGGCGAGCGGACATCATTAGTACCGGTTCGTGGGCAACCTTTAGTACCGGTTCATGCCACGAACCGGTACTAATGAGGTTGTGTCGGGCTGTGGTCAGGCTGGGGCCCCCACGAACACCTTTAGTACCGGTTCATGGCATGAACCGGTACTAGAGTTTCTTAGTAAGCTGATTTTTAGTCCCACCTCGCCAAGAGAGAGGCAGTAGGAGCGGTTTATAAGCCATGAGTGCAGAGACGATGAAGGAGAGGCGCAATGCTCACCTGCATGTTGCTTAGCTTCAAGCCTTTCGGAATAGCATAGATTGCACGGAGCTATATGCAGTGCAGTCTACACTATTCCGAAAGGCTTGAAGCTAATTAACTAGCATTGCATCTTTTTTATTTTTAATAGCTTATTTGAACTCCGGACTTCTTGTGTTCAGTATGCAGCATTCAAAGCGACGTCATCAATTTCCAACACGTTCTCACATCATTTGCTGTTTTTCAGTCATTTACCGATTTGTTTAAAGAGCTAAATGACCGTGAAATTAAAAATCACTACAAAATGAACTCTAAAAATGTTGAAACTTGGCATGGTATCATCATTTCACCCGCATAGCATGTGCGAAAGAGTAGAGAGGGTCACGGCAAAAACTGGACGGACTTCGTGTACAAACTGGACAATCTCTTTCGGAGTATCAGGGTTTCGGACGAGAACTCGTCTGTTACACGGGCACTTCAATGTTTTTAAACTTATTTAACTCCAGACTTTTTTGCGTTCAGTATGCAGCATTCAAAGCGACGTCATCAATTTCAACACGTTCTGACATCATTTGTTGTTTTTCAGTCATTTACCGATTTGTTTAGAGAGCTAAATGACCGTGAAATTAAAATCACTACCAAATGAAGTCTAAAAATGTTGAAACTTGGCATGCTATCATCATTTCACCCGCATAGCATGTGCGAAAGAGTAGAGAGGGTCACAGCAAAAACTGGACGCACTTCGTGTACAAACTGGACAATCTCTTTCGGAGTATCAGGGTTTCGGACGAGAACTCATCTGTTACACGGGCACTTCAATGTTTTTTAAACTTATTTGAACTCCAGACTTTTTTGCATTTAGTATGCAGCATTCAAAGCGACGTCATCAATTTCCAAAACTGGACGAAAGAGTAGAGAGGGTCACGGCAAAAACTGGACGCACTTCGTGTACAAACTGGACAATCTCTTTCGGAGTATCAGGGTTTCGGACGAGAACTCATCTGTTACACGGGCACTTCAATGTTTTTTAAACTTATTTGAACTCCAGACTTTTTTGCATTTAGTATGCAGCATTCAAAGCGACGTCATCAATTTCCAAAACTGGACGAAAGAGTAGAGAGGGTCACGGCAAAAACTGGACGCACTTCGTGTACAAACTGGACAATCTCTTTCGGAGTATCAGGGTTTCGGACGAGAACTCATCTGTTACACGGGCACTTCAATGTTTTTTAAACTTATTTGAACTCCAGACTTTTTTTGCATTTAGTATGCAGCATTCAAAGCGACGTCATCAATTTCCAACATGTTCTGACATCATTTGTTGTTTTCAGTCATTTACCGATTTGTTTAGAGAGCTAAATGACCGTGAAATTGAAAATCACTACAAAATGAACTCTGAAAATGTTGAAACTTGGCATGGTATCATCATTTCACCCGCATAGCATGTGCTAAAGAGTAGAGAGGGTCACGGCAAAAACTGGATGCACTTCGTGTACAAACTAGACAATCTCTTTCCGAGTATCAGGGTTTCGGACGAGAACTCATCTGTTACATGGGCACTTCAATGTTTTTTAAACTTATTTGAACTCCAGACTTTTTTGCGTTCATTATGCAGCATTCAAAGCAACGTCATCAATTTCCAATATGTTCTGACATCATTTGTTGTTTTTCAGTCATTTACCATTTGTTTAGAGAGCTAAATGACCGTGAAATTGAAAATCACTACAAAATGAACTCTGAAAATGTTGAAACTTGACATGCTATCATCATTTCACCCGCATAGCATGTGCGAAAGAGTAGAGAGGGTCACGGCAAAAACTGGATGCACTTCGTGTACAAACTGGACAATCTCTTTCGGAGTATTAGGGTTTCCGACGAGAACTCAACTGTTACACGGCCACTTCAATGTTTTTTAAACTTATTTGAACTCCAGAATTTTTTTGCGTTCAGTATGCAACACTAAAGTGACGTCATCAATTTCCAACATGTTCTGACATCATTTGCTGTTTTTCTGTCATTTACCGATTTGTTTAGAGACCTAAATGACTGTGAAATTGAAAATCACTACAAAATGAACTCTGAAAATATCGAAACTTGGCATGGTATCATCATTTCACCCGCATAGCATGTGCGAAAGAGTAGAGAGGGTCACGGCAAAAACTGGACGGACTTCGTGTACAAACTGGACAATCTCTTTCGGAGTATCAGGGTTTCGGACGAGAACTCGTCTGTTACACGGGCACTTCAATGTTTTTTAAACTTATCTGAACTCCAAACTTTTTTCGTGTTCAGTATGCAGAATTCAAAGTGACGTCATCAATTTCCAACACGTTCTGACATCATTTGTTGTTTTTCAGTCATCTACCGATTTGTTTAGAGAGCTAAATGACCGTGAAATTGAAAATCACTACAAAATGAAGTCTAAAAATATTGAAACTTCGCATGCTATCATCATTTCACCCGCATAGCATGTGTGAAAGAGTAGAGAGGGTCATGGCAAAAACTGGACGCACTTCGTGTATAAACTGGACAATCTCTTTCGGAGTATCAGGGTTTCGGACGAGAACTCATCTGTTACACGGGCACTTCAATGTTTTTTAAACTTATTTGAACTCCAGACTTTTTTTTTGCATGCAGTATGCATCATTCAAAGCGACGTCATCAATTTCCAACACGTTCTGACATCATTTGCTGTTTTTCAGTCATTTACCTATTTGCTTAGGGATCTAAATGATCGTGAAATTGAAAATCACTAAAAAATGAACTCTGAAAATGTTGAAACTTGGCATGGTATCATCATTTCAATCGCATAGCATGTGCGAAAGAGTAGAGAGGGTCACGACAAAAACTGGACGCACTTCGTGTACAAACTGGACAACCTCTTTCGGAGTATCACGGTTTCACACGAGAACTCATCTCTTACACGGGCACTTCAATGTTTTTTAAACTTATTTGAACTCCAGACTTTTTTTGCGTTCAGTATGCAGCATTCAAAGCGACGTCATCAATTTCCAACATGTTCTGACATCATTTGTTGTTTTTCAGTCATTTACCGATTTGTTTAGAGAGCTAACTGACCGTGAAATTGAAAATCACTACAAAATGAAGTCTGAAAATGTTGAAACTTGGCATGCTATCATCATTTCACCCGCATAGCATGTGCGAAAGAGTAGAGAGGGTCACGGCAAAAACTGGACGCACTTCGTGTACAAACTGGACAATCTCTTTCGAAGTATCAGGGTTTCAGACGAGAACTCATCTGTTACACGGGCACTTCAATGTTTTTTAAACTTATTTGAACTCCAGACTTTTTTTGCGTTTAGTATGCAGCATTCAAAGCGATGTCATCAATTTCCAACACGTTCTAACATCATTTGCTGTTTTTCAGTCATTTACCGATTTGTTTAGAGAGCTAAATCACCGTGAAATTGAAAATCACTACAATGAACTCTGAAAATGTTGAAACTTGGCATGGTATCATCATTTCACCCGCATAGCATGTGTGAAAGAGTAGAGAGGGTCACGGCAAAAACTGGACGCACTTCATGTACAAACTGGACAATCTCTTTCGGAGTATCAAGGTTTCAGACGAGAACTCATCTGTTACACGGGCACTTCAATGTTTTTTAAACTTATTTGAACTCTAGACTTTTTTGCGTTCATTATGCAGCATTCAAAGCGACATCATCAATTTCCAATATGTTCTGACATCATTTGTTGTTTTTCAGTCATTTACCGATTTGTTTAGAGAGCTAAATAACCGTGAAATTGAAAATCACTACAAAATGAAGTCTGAAAATGTTGAAACTTGGCATGCTATCATCATTTCACCCGCATAGCATGTGTGAAAGAGTAGAGAGGGTCACGACAAAAACTGGACGCACTTCGTGTACAAACTGGACAATCTCTTTCGGAGTATCAGGGTTTCAAACAATAACTCATCTGTTACTCGGGCACTTCAATGTTTTTTAAACTTATTTGAACTCCAGACTTTTTTGCATTCAGTATGCAGCATTGAGAGCGACGTCATCAATTTCCGACATGTTCTGACATCATCTGCGGTTTTTCAGTCATTTACCGATTTGTTTAGAGAGCTAAATGACCGTGAAATTGAAAATCACTACAAAATGAACACTGAAAATGTTGAAACCTGGCATGGTATCATCATTTCACCCTCATAGCATGTGCGAAAGAGTAAAGAGGGTCACGGCGAAAACTGGACGCACTTCGTGTACAAACTGGACAATCTCTTTCAAAGTATCAGGGTTTCGGACGAGAACTCATCTGTTACACGGGCACTTCAATGTTTTCTAAACTTATTTGAAATCTCGACTTCTTGTGTTCACTATGCAGCATTCAAAGTGACGTCATGAATTTCCAACACGTTCTGACATCATTTTCTGTTTTTCAGTCATTTACCAATTTGTTTAGAGAGCTAAATGACCGTGAAATTGAAAATCACTACAAAATGAACTCTGAAAATGTTGAAACTTGGCATGGTATCATCATTTCACCTGCATAGCATGTGTGAAAGAGTAGAGAGGGTCACGGCAAAAACTGGACGCACTTCGTGTACATACTAGACAATCTCTTTAGGAGTATCAGGGTTTCGGACGAGAACTCATCTGTTACACGAGCACTTCAATGTTTTTTAAACTTATTTGAAATCCCGACTTCTTTTGCATTCAGTATGCAGCATTCAAAGCGACGTCATCAATTTCCAACATGTTCTGACATCATTTGTTGTTTTTCAGTCATTTACCGATTTGTTTAGAGAGCTAAATGGCCGTGAAATTGAAAATCACTACAAAATGAAGTCCGAAAATGTTGAAACTTGGCATGGTATCATCATTTCAATCGCATAGCATGTGCGAAAGAGTAGAGAGGGTCACGACAAAAACTGGACGCACTTCGTGTACAAACTGGACAATCTCTTTCGGAGTATCACGGTTTCAGACGAGAACTCATCTCTTACACGGGCACTTCAATGTTTTTTAAACTTATTTGAACTCCAGACTTTTTTTGCGTTCAGTATGCAGCATTCAAAGCGACGTCATCAATTTCCAACACGTTCTGACATCATTTGTTGTTTTTCAGTCATTTACCGATTTGTTTAGAGAGTTAACTGACCGTGAAATTGAAAATCACTACAAAATTAAGTCTGAAAATGTTGAAACTTGGCATGCTATCATCATTTCACCCGCATAGCATGTGCGAAAGAGTAGAGAGGGTGACGGCAAAAACTGGACGCACTTCGTGTACAAACTGGACAATCTCTTTCGGAGTATCAGGGTTTCGGACGAGAACTCATCTGTTACACGGGTACTTCAATGTTTTTTAAACTTATTTGAACTCCAGACTTTTTTTGCGTTTAGTATGCAGCATTCAAAGCAAAGTCATCAATTTCCAACACGTTCTAACATCATTTGTTGTTTTTCAGTCATTTACCGATTTGTTTAGAGAGCTAAATGACCGTGAAATTGAATATCACTACAAAATGAACTCTGAAAATGTAGAAACTTGGCATGGTATCATCATTTCACCCGCATAGCATGTGCGAAAGAGTAGAGAGGGTCACGGCAAAAACTGGACACACTTCGTGTACAAACTGGACAATCACTTTCAGAGTATCAGGGTTTCAGACGAGAACTCATCTGTTACATGGGCACTTCAATGTTTTTTAAACTTATTTGAACTCCAGACTTTTTTGCGTTCATTATGCAGCATTCAAAGCAACGTCATCAATTTCCAATATGTTCTGACATCATTTGTTGTTTTTCAGTCATTTACCGATTTGTTTAGAGAGCTAAATGACCGTGAAATTGAAAATCACTACAAAATGAAGTCTGAAAATGTTGAAACTTGGCATGCTATCATCATTTCACCCGCATAGCTTGTGTGAAAGAGTAGAGAGGGTCACGGCAAAAACTGTTGGGGAACGTTGTAATTTAAAAATTTTCCTACGCACACGCAAGATCATGGTGATGCACAGCAACGAGAGGGGAGAGTGTTTTCTACGTACCCACGCAGACGGACTGCGGAAGCGTTGACACAACGTAGAGGAAGTAGTCGTACGTCTTCCCGATCCGACCGATCCAAGCACCGTTACTCCGGCACCTCCGAGTTCTTAGCACACGTACAGCTCGATGACGATCCCCGGGCTCCGAGCCAGCAAAGCGTCGGGGAAGAGTTCCGTCAGCATGACGGCGTGGTGACGATCTTGATGTTCTACCATCGCAGGGCTTCGCCTAAGCACCGCTACAATATGATCGAGGTGGAATATGGTGGCAGGGGGCACCGCACACGGCTAAGGAACGATCTCAAGGATCAACTTGTGTGTCTAGAGGTTCCCCCTGCCTCCGTATATAAAGGAGCCAAGGGGGAGGGTGCGGCCGGCCAGGAGGAGGGCGCAGGAGGAGTCCTATTCCTACCGAGAGTAGGACTCCCCCCCCCAATCCTAGTTGGAATAGGATTCCCCGAGGGGGGAGAGAGAGAGAGGGGGCCGGCCACCTGTCCTTGTCCTAATAGGACTAGGGGAGGGGGGAGGCGTGCAGCCCACCTTGGGCTGCCCCTTTCACCTTTCCACTAAAGCCCACTAAGGCCCATATAGCTCCCGGGGGGTTCCGGTAACCTCCCGGTACTCCGGTAAAATCCCGATTTCACCCGGAACACTTCCGATATCCAAACATAGGCTTCCAATATATCAATCTTTATGTCTCGACCATTTCGAGACTCCTCGTCATGTCCGTGATCACATCCGGGACTCCGAACTCTTCGGTACATCAAAATGCATAAACTCATAATATAACTATCATCGTAACGTTAAGCGTGCGGACCCTACGGTTCGAGAATAATGCAGACATGACTGAGACACATCTCCGGTCAATAACCAATAGCGGGACCTGGATGCCCATATTGGCTCCTACATATTCCACGAAGATCTTTATCGGTCAGACCGCATAACAACATACGTTGTTCCCTTTGTCATCGGTATGTTACTTGCCCGAGATTCGATCGTCGGTATCCAATACCTAGTTCAATCTCGTTACCGGCAAGTCTTACTCGTTCTATAATACATCATCCCACAACTAACTCATTAGTTGCAATGTTTGCAAGGCTTATGTGATGTGCATTACCGAGAGGGCCCAGAGATACCTCTCCGACAATCGGAGTGACAAATCCTAATCTCGAAATACGCCAACCCAACATGTACCTTTGGAGACACCTGTAGTGCTCCTTTACAATCACCCAGTTACGTTGTGACGTTTGATTGCACCCAAAGTGTTCCTCCGGAAAACGGGAGTTGCATAATCTCATAGTCACAGGAACATGTATAAGTCATGAAGAAAGCAATAGCAACATACTAAACGATCGGGTGCTAAGCTAATGGAATGGGTCATGTCAATCAGATCATTCAACTAATGATGTGATCTCGTTAATCAAATAACAACTCTTTTGTCCATGGTTAGGAAACATAACCATCTTTGATTAACGAGCTAGTCAAGTAGAGGCATACTAGTGACACTTTGTTTGTCTATGTATTCACACATGTATTATGTTTCCGCTTAATACAATTCTAGCATGAATAATAAACATTTATCATGATATAAGGAAATAAATAATAACTTTATTATTGCCTCTAGGGCATATTTCCTTCAGTCTCCCACTTGCACTAGAGTCAATAATCTAGATCACATCGCTATGTGATTAACACCAATAGTTCACATCTTTATGTGATTGGTTCACATCTCCATGTGACTAACACCCAAAGGGTTTATTAGATTCAATAATCTAGTTCACATCGCTATGTGATTAACACCCAAAGAGTGATCATGTTTTGCTTGTGAGAGAAATTTAGTCAACGGGCCCGCCAAATTCAGATCCGTATGTATTTTGCAAAATTCTATGTCTACAATGCTCTGCACGGAGCTACTCTAGCTAATTGCTCCCACTTTCAATATGTATCCAGATTGAGACTTAGAATCATCTGGATCAGTGTCAAAAACTTGCATCGACGTAACCCTTTACGACGAACCTTTTTGTCACGTCCATAATCGAGAAACATATCCTTATTTTACTAAGGATAATTCTGACCGCTGTCCAGTGATCTACTCCTAGATCACTATTGTACTCCCTTGCCAAATCAGTGCAGGGTATACAATAGATCTGGTATACAGCATGACATACTTTATAGAACCTATGGCCAAGGCATAGGGAATGACTTTCATTCTCTTTCTATCTTCTGCCGTGGTCGGGCTTTGAGTCTTACTCAACTTCACACCTTGTAATACAGGCAAGAACTCTTTCTTTGACTGCTCCATTTTGAACTATTTCAAAATCTTGTCAAGGTATGTACTCATTGAAAAAACTTATCAAGCGTCTTGATCTATCTCTATAGATCTTGAAGCTCAATATGTAAGCAGCTTCACCGAAGTCTTTATTTGAAAAACTCCTTTCAAACACTCCTTTATGCTTTACAGAATAATTCTACATTATTTCCGATCAACAATATGTCATTCACATATACTTATCAGAAATGCTGTAGTGCTCCCACTCACTTTCTCGTAAATACAGGCTTCACCGCAAGTCTGCATAAAACTATATGCTTTGATCAACTCATCAAAGTGTATATTCCAACTCCGAGATGCTTGCACCAGTCCACAGATGGATCGCTGGAGTTTGCACATTTTGTTAGCACCTTTCGGATTGACAAAACCTTCTGGTTGCATCATATACAACTCTTCTTTAATAAATCCATTAAGGAATACAGTTTTGTTTATCCATTTGCCAGATTTCATAAAATGCGGCAATTACTAACATGATTTGGACAGACTCAAGCATAGATACGAGTGAGAAACTCTCATCGTAGTCAACACCTTGAACTTGTCGAAAACCTTTTGCGACAATTCTAGCTTTGTAGATAGTAACACTACTATCAGCGTCCGTCTTCCTCTTGAAGATCCATTTATTTTCTATGGCTTGCCGATCATCGGGAAAATCCATCAAAGTCCATACTTTGTTCTCATACATGGATCATATCTCAGATTTCATGGCCTCAAACCATTTCGCGGAATCTGGGCTCATCATCGCTTCCTCATAGTTCGCAAGTTCGTCAGGGTCTAGTAACATGACTTCCAGAACAGGATTACCGTACCACTCTGGTGTGGATCTCACTCTGGTTTACCTACGAGATTCAGTAGTAACTTGATCTGAAGTTACATGATCATCATCATTAGCTTCCTCACTAATTGGTGTAGTAGTCACAAGAACAGATTTCTGTGATGAACTACTTTCCAATAAGGGAGAAGGTACAATTACCTTATCAAGTTTTCTACTTTCCTCCTACTCACTTCTTTCGAGAGAAACTCCTTCTCCAGAAAGTTTCCGAATTTAGCAACAAAAAGTCTTGCCTTCGGATCTGTGATAGAAGGTGTATCCAATAGTTTCCTTTGGATATCCTATGAAGACACATTTCTCCGATTTGGGTTCGAGCTTATCAGGTTGAAGCTTTTTCACATAAGCATCGCAGCCCCAAACTTTCAGAAACGACAACTTTGGTTTCTTGCCAAACCACAGTTCATAAGGCGTCGTCTCAACGGATTTTGATGGTGCCCTTTTAACGTGAATGCAGCTGTCTTTAATGCATAACCCCAAAACGATAGTGGTAGATCGGTAAGAGACATCATAGATCGCACCATATCTAATAAAGTATGGTTATGACGTTCGGACACACCATTACATTGTGGTGTTCCAGGTGGCATGAGTAGTGAAACTATTTCACATTGTTTTTAACTAAAGGCCAAACTCGTAACTCAAATACTCTTCTCTACGATCAGATCGTAGAAACTTTATTTTCTTGTTACGATGATTTTTCACTTCACTCTGAAATTCTTTGAACTTTTCAAATGTTTCAGACTTATGTTTCATCAAGTAGATATACTCATATCTGCTGAAATCATCTGTGAAGATCAGAAAATAATGATACCTGTCGCGAGCCTCAATATTCATCGGACCACATACATCAGTATGTATGATTTCCAACAAATCTGTTGCTCGCTCCATTGTTCCGAAGAACAGAGTCTTAGTCATCTTGCCCAAGAGGCATGGTTCGCAAGCATCAACTGATTCATAATCAAGTGATTCCAAAAGCCCATCAGCATGGAGTTTCTTCATGCGCTTTACACCAATATGACCTAAACGGCAGTGCTACAAATAAGTTGCACTATCATTATTAACTTTGCATCTTTTGGTTTCAATATTATGATTATGTGTATCACTACGATCGAGATCCAACGAACTATTTTCATTGGGTGTGTAACCATATAAGGTTTTATTCATGTAAACAGAACAACAATTTATTCTCTTACTTAAATGAATAACCGTATTACAATAAACATGATCAAATCATATTCATGCTCAACGCAAACACCAAATAACACTTATTTAGGTTCAACACTAATCCCGAAATTATAGGGAGTGTGTGATGATGATCATATCAATCTTGGAACCACTTCCAACACACATCGTCACTTCACCCTTAACTAGTCTCTGTTTATTCTGCAACTCCCGTTTCGAGTTACTAATCTTAGCAACTGAACTAGGATCAAATACTGAGGGTTTGCTATAAACACTAGTAAAGTACACATCAATAACATGTATATCAAATATACTTATGTTCACTTTGCCATCTTTCTTATCCGCCAATCACTTGGGGTAGTTCCGCTTCCAGTGACCAGTCCCTTTGCAGTAGAAGCACTTAGTCTCAGGCTTAGGACCAGACTTGGGCTTCTACACTTGAGCAGCAACTTGCTTGCCGTTCTTCTTGAAGTTCCCCTTCTTCCCTCTGCCCTTTTCTTGAAACTAGTGATCTTGTCAACCATCAACACTTGATGTTTTTCTTGATTTCTACCTTCGTTGATTTCAGCATCACGAAGAGCTTGGGAGTTGTTTCCGTTATCCCTTGCATATTATAGTTCATCACGAAGTTCTACTAACTTGGTGATGGTGACTAGAGAATTCTGTCAATCACTATCTTATCTGGAAGATTAACTCCCACTTGATTCAAGCGATTGTAGTACCCAGACAATCTGAGCACATGCTCACTAGTTGAGCGATTCTCCTCCATCTTTTAGCCATAGAACTTGTTGGAGACTTCATATCTCTCAACTCGGGTATTTGCTTGAAATATTAACTTCAACTCCTGGAACATCTCATATGGTCCATGACGTTCAAAACGTCTTTGAAGTCCCGATTCTAAGCCGTTAAGCATGGTGCACTTTAAACTATCAAGTAGTCATCATATTGAGCTAGCCAAATGTTCATAACGTCTGCATCTGCTCCTGCAATAGGTCTGTCACCTAGCGGTGCATCAAGGACATAATTCTTCTGTGCAGCAATGAGGATAAACCTCAGATCACAGATCCAATCCGCATCATTGCTACTAACATCTTTCAACACAATTTTCTCTAGGAACATATCAAAATAAACATATGAAAGCAACAACGCGAGCTATTGATCTATAACATAGATATGCTAATACTACCAGGACTAAGTTCATGATAATTTTAAGTTCAATTAATCATATTACTAAAGAACTCCCACTTAGATAGACATCCCTCTAATCTTCTAAGTGATCACGTGATCCAAATCAACTAAACCATAACCGATCATCACGTGAAATGGATTAGTCTTCAATGGTGAACATCCATTATGTTGATCATATCTACTATATGATTCACGCTTGACCTTTCGGTCTCCGTGTTCCGAGGCCATATCTGCATATGCTAGGCTCGTCAAGTATAACCCGAGTATTCTGCGTGTGCAAAACTGGCTTGCACCCATTGTAGATGGACGTAGAGCTTATCACACCCGATCATCACGTGGTGTCTGGGCACGACGAACTTTGGCAACGGTGCATACTCAGGGAGAACACTTCTTGATAATTTAGTGAGAGATCATCTTATAATGCTACCGTCAATCAAAGCAAGATAAGATGCATAAAAAGATAAACATCACATGCAATCAATATAAGTGATATGATATGGCCATCATCATCTTGTGCTTGTGATCTCCATCTCCGAAGCACCGTCATGATCACCATCGTCACCGGCACGACACCTTGATCTCCATCGTAGCATCGTTGTCGTCTCACCAATCTTATGCTTCCATGACTATCGCTACCGCTTAGTGATAAATTAAAGCATTACATCGCGATTGCATTGCATACAATAAAGCGACAACCGTATGGCTCCTGCTAGTTGCCGGTAACTCGGTTACAAAACATGATCATCTCATACAATAAAATTCAGCATCATGCCTTGACCATATCACATCACAACATGCCCTGCAAAAACAAGTTAGACGTCCTCTACTTTGTTGTTGCAAGTTTTACATGGCTGCTATGGGCTTAAGCAAGAACCAATCTCACCTACGCATGAAAACCACAACGATAGTTTGTCAAATAGACTCCGTTTTAACCTTCGCAAGGACCGGGCGTAGCCACACTCGGTTCAACTAAAGTTGGAGAGACAGTCGCCCGCAAGCCACCTATGTGCAAAGCACGTCGGGGGAACCGGTCTCGCGTAAGCGTACGCGTAATGTTGGTCCGGGTCGTCTCGTCCAACAATACCGTCGAACCAAAGTATGACATGCTGGTAGGCAGTATGACTTATATCGCCCACAACTCACTTGTGTTCTACTCGTGCATATAACATCAAACCATAAAACCTAGGCTCTGATACCACTGTTGGGGAACGTAGTAATTTCAAAATTTTCCTACGCACACGCAAGATCATGGTGATGCGCAACAACGAGAGGGGAGAGTGTTGTCTACGTACCCACGCAGACCGACTACGGAAGCGTTGACACAACGTAGAGGAAGTAGTCGTATGTCTTCCCGATCCGACCGATCCAAGCACCGTTACTCCGGCACCTCCGAGTTCTTAGCACACGTACAGCTCGATGACAATCCCCGGGCTCCGATCCAGCAAAGCGTCGGGGAAGAGTTCCGTCAGCACGACGGCGTGGTGACGATCTTGATGTTCTACCGTCGCAGGGCTTCTCCTAAGCACCGCTACAATATGATCGAGGTGGAATATGATGGCAGGGGGCACCGCACACGGCTAAGGAACGATCTCAAGGGTCAACTTGTGTGTCTAGAGGTTCCCCCTGCCTCCATATATAAAGGAGCCAAGGGGGAGGGTGCGGCCGGCCAGGAGGAGGGCGCAGGAGGAGTCCTACTCCTACCGGGAGTAGGACTCCCCCCCAATCCTAGTTGGAATAGGATTCCCCGAGGGGGGAGAGAGAGAGAGGGGGCCGACCACCTCTCCTTGTCCTAATAGGACTAGGGGAGGGGGGAGGCGTGCAGCCCACCTTGGGCTGCCCCTTTCACCTTTCCACTAAAGCCCACTAAGGCCCATATAGCTCCCGGGGGGTTCCGGTAACCTCCCGGTACTCCGGTAAAATCCCGATTTCACCCGGAACACTTCCGATATCCAAACATAGGCTTCCAATATATCAATATTTATGTCTCGACCATTTCGAGACTCCTCGTCATGTCTGTGATCACATGCGGGACTCCGAACTAACTTCGGTACATCAAAATGCATAAACTCATAATAACTGTCATCGTAACGTTAAGCGTGCGGACCCTACGGTTCGAGAATAATGCAGACATGACTGAGACACATCTCCGGTCAATAACCAATAGCGGGACCTGGATGCCCATATTGGCTCCTACATATTCCATGAAGATCTTTATCGGTCAGACCGCATAACAACATACGTTGTTCCCTTTGTCATCGGTATGTTACTTGCCCGAGATTCGATCGTCGGTATCCAATACCTAGTTCAATCTCGTTACCGGGCAAGTCTCTTTACTCGTTCCATAATACATCATCCCACAACTAACTCATTAGTTGCAATGTTTGCAAGGCTTATGTATGTGCATTACCGAGAGGGCCCAGAGATACCTCTCGAACAATCGGAGTGACAAATCCTAATCTCGAAATACGCCAACCCAACATGTACCTTTGGAGACACCTGTAGAGCTCCTTTATAATCACCCAGTTACGTTGTGACGTTTGGTAGCACACCAAAGTGTTCCTCCGGCAAACGGGAGTTGCATAATCTCATAGTCATAGGAACATGTATAAGTCATGAAGAAAGCAATAGCAACATACTAAACGATCGGGTGCTAAGCTAATGGAATGGGTCATGTCAATCAGATCATTCAACTAATGATGTGATCCGTTAATCAAATAACAACTCTTTGTCCATGGTTAGGAAACATAACCATCTTTGATTAACGAGCTAGTCAAGTAGAGGCATACTAGTGACACTTTGTTTGTCTATGTATTCACACATGTATTATGTTTCCGGTTAATACAATTCTAGCATGAATAATAAACATTTATCATGATATAAGGAAATAAATAATAACTTTATTATTGCCTCTAGGGCATATTTCCTTCAGTCTCTTTCGGAGTATCAAGGTTTCAGACGAGAACTCATCTCTTACACGGGCACTTCAATGTTTTTTAAACTTATTTGAACTCCAGAATTTTTTTGTGTTCAGTATGCAGCATTCAAAGCGACGTCATCAATTTCCAACACGTTCTGACATCATTTGCTGTTTTTTCAGTCATTTACCGATATTGTTTAGAGAGCTAAATGACCGTGAAATAGAAAATCACTACAAAATGAACTGTGAAAATGTTGAAACTTGGCATGGTATCATCATTTCACCCGCATAGCATCTGCGAAAGAGTAGAGAGGGCCACAGAAAAAACTGGACGCACTTCGTGTACAAACTGGACAATCTCTTTCGGAGTATCAGGGTTTCGGACGAGAACTCATCTGTTACACGGGCACTTCAATGTTTTTTAAACTTATTTGAACCCCAGAATTCTTTTGCGTTTAGTATGCAGCATTCAAAGCGACATCATCAATTTCCAACATGTTCTGACATCATTTGCTGTTTTTCAGTCATTTACCTAATTGTTTAGAAGAGCTAAATAACCGTGAAATTGAAAATCACTACAAAATGAAGTCTGTGAAAATGTTGAAACTTGGCATGTCTATCATCATTTCACCCGCATAGCATGTGTGAAAGAGTAGAGAGGGTCACGAAAAAACTGGACGCACTTCGTGTACAAACTGGACAATCTCTTTCGGAGTATCAGGTTTCGACGAAACTCATCTGTTACCTCGGGCACTTCAATGTTTTTTAACTTATTTGAACTCCAGACTTTTTTGCATTCAGTATGCAGCATTCCAAGAGCGACGTCATCAATTTCCGAACAATGTTCTGACATCATCTGCTGTTTTTCAGTCATTTACCTAATTGTTTAGAGAGCTAAATGACCGTGAAATTGAAAATCACTACAAAATGAACTTGAAAATGTTGAAACTGGCATGGTATCATCATTTCACCCTGCATAGCATGTGCGAAAGAGTAGAGAGGGTCACGACAAAAACTGGACGCACTTCGTGTACAAACTGGACAATCTCTTTCAAAGTATCAGGGTTTCGGACGAGAACTCATCTGTTACACGAGCACTTCAATGTTTTTTAAACTTATTTGAAATCCTGACTTCTTGTGTTCACTATGCAGCATTCAAAGCGACATCATGAATTTCCAACACGTTCTGACATCATTTTCTGTTTTTCAGTCACTTACCGATTTGTTTAGGATCTAAATGACCGTGAAATTGAAAATCACTACAAAATGAACTCTGAAAATGTTGAAACTTGGCATGGTATCATCATTTCACCCGCATAGCATGTGCGAAAGAGTAGAGAGGGTCACGGCAAAAACTGGACGCACTTCGTGTACAACTGGACAATCTCTTTCGGAGTATCAGGGTTTCGGACGAGAACTCATCTGTTACACGGCACTTCAATGTTTTTTAAACTTATTTGAAATCCTGTCTTTTTGCATTCAGTATGCAGCATTCAAAGCGAAGTCATCAATTTCCAACATGTTCTGACATCATTTGTTGTTTTTCAGTCATTTACCGATTTGTTTAGAGAGCTAAATGGCCGTGAAATTGAAAATCACTACAAAATGAAGTCCAAAAATATTGAAACTTGGCATGGTATCATCATTTCAATCGCATAGCATGTGCGAAAGAGTAGAGAGGGTCACGGCAAAAACTGGATGCACTTCGTGTACAAACTGGAAAATCTCTTTCGGAGTATCAGGGTTTCGGACGAGAACTCATCTGTTACACGGGCACTTCAATGTATTTGAACTCCAGACTTTTTTTGCATTCAGTATGCAGCATTCAAAGCGACGTCATCAATTTCCAACATGTTCTGACATCATTTGTTGTTTTTCAGTCATTTACCAATTTGTTTAGAGAGCTAAATGACCGTGAAATTGAAAATCACTACAAAATTAAGTCTGAAAATGTTGAAACTTGGCATGCTATCATCATTTCACCCGCATAGCATGTGCAAAAGAGTAGAGAGGGTCACGGCAAAAACTGGACGCACTTCGTGTACAAACTGGACAATCTCTTTCAGAGTATCAGGGTTTTTAGACAATAACTCATCTGTTACTCGGGCACTTCAATGTTTTTTAAACTTATTTGAACTCCAGACTTTTTTTGTGTTCAGTATGCAGCCTTCAGAGTGACGTCATCAATTTTCGACATGTTCTGACATCATCTGCTGTTTTTCAGTCATTTACCGATTTGTTTAGAGAGCTAAATGACCGTGAAATTGAAAATCACTACAAAGTGAACACTGAAAATGTTGAAACCTGGCCTGGTATCATCATTTCACCCTCATAGCATGTGCAAAAGAGTAAAGAGGGTCACGGCAAAAACTGGACGCACTTCGTGTACAAACTGGACAATCTCTTTCAAAGTATCAGGGTTTCGGACGAGAACTCATCTGTTACACGGGCACTTCAATGTTTTCTAAACTTATTTGAAATCTCGACTTCTTGTGTTCACTATGCAGCATTCAAAGCGACGTCATGAATTTCCAACACGTTCTGACATCATTTTCTGTTTTTCAGTCATTTACCGATTTGTTTAGAGAGCTAAATGACCGTGAAATTGAAAATCACTACAAAATGAACTCCGAAAATGTTGAAACTTGGCATGGTATCATCATTCACCCGCATAGCATGTGCGAAAGAGTAGAGAGGGTCACCGCAAAAACTGGATGCACTTCATGTACAACTGGACAATCTCTTTCGGAGTATCAGGGTTTCGGACGAAGAACTCATCTCTTACACGGCACTTCAATGTTTTTAAACTTATTTGAACTCCAGGTTTTTTTTGCGTTCAGTATGCAGCATTCAAAGCGACATCATCAATTTCCAACACGTTCTGACATCATTTGTTGTTTTTCAGTCATTTACCGATTTGTTTAGAGAGCTAACTGACCGTGTGAAATTGAAAATCACTACAAACGAAGTCTGAAAATGTTGAAACTTGTCATGCTATCATCATTTCACCCGCATATCATGTGCGAAAGAGTAGAGAGGGTCACGGTAAAAACTGGACGCAGTTCGTGTACAAACTGGACAATCTCTTTCGAAGTATCAGGGTTTCAGACGAGAACTCATCTGTTACACGGGCACTTCAATGCTTTTTAAACTTATTTGAACTCCAGACTTTTTGCGCGTTCAGTATGCAGCATTCAAAGAGACATCATCAATTTCCAACACGTTCTAACACCATTTGCTGTTTTTCAGTCATTTACCGATTTGTTTAGAGAGCTAAATCACCGTGAAATTGAAAATCACTACAAAATTAACTCTGAAAATGTTGAAACTTGGCATGGTATCATCATTTCACCCACATAGCATGTGTGAAAGAGTAGAGAGGGTCACGGCAAAAACTGGACGCACTTCATGTACAAACTGGATAATCTCTTTCGGAGTATCAAGGTTTCAGACGAGAACTCATCTCTTACACGGGCACTTCAATGTTTTTTAAACTTATTTGAACTCCAGAATTTTTTTGTGTTCAGTATGCAGCATTCAAAGCGACGTCATCAATTTCCAACACGCTCTGACATCATTTCTTGTTTTTCAGTCATTTACCGATTTGTTTAGAGAGCTAAATGGCCGTGAAATTGAAAATCACTACAGAATGAAGTCTGGAAATGTTGAACCTTGGCATGGTATCATCATTTCACCCACATAGCATGTGTGAAAGAGTAGAGAGGGTCACGGCAAAAACTGGATGCACTTCGTGTACAAACTGGACAATCTCTTTCGGAGTATCAAGGTTTCGGACGAGAGCTCATCTGTTACACGGGCACTTCAATGTTTTTTAAACTTATTTGAACTCTAGACTTTTTTGCGTTCATTATGCAGCATTCAAAGCGACATCATCAATTTCCAATATGTTCTGACATCATTTGTTGTTTTTCAGTCATTTACCGATTTGTTTAGAGAGCTAAATAACCGTGAAATTGAAAATCACTACAAAATGAAGTCTGAAAATGTTGAAACTTGGCATGCTATCATCATTTCACCCGCATAGCATGTGTGAAAGAGTAGAGAGGGTCACGACAAAAACTGGACGCACTTCGTGTACAAACTGGACAATCTCTTTCAGAGTATCAGGGGTTTCAGACGAATACTCATCTGTTACTCGGGCTCTTCAATGTTTTTAAACTTATTTGAACTCCTAGACTTGTTTTGTGCTCAGTATGCAGAATTCAAAGCGACGTCATCAATTTCCGACAATGTTCTGACATCATCTGCTGTTTTTCAGTCATTTACCGATTTGTTTAGAGAGCTAAATGACCGTGAATTGAAAATCACTACAAAATGAACCTAAAATGTTGAAACCTGTGGCATGGTATCATCATTTCACCCATAGCATGTGCGAAAGAGTAAAGAGGGTCACGGCAAAAAACTGGACGCACTTCATGTACAAACTGGACAATCTCTTTCAGAGTATCAGGGTTTCGGACGAGAACTCATCTGTTACACCGGGCACTTCAATGTTTTCTAAACTTATTTTGAAATCTCGACTTCTTGTTTCACTATGCAGCATTCAAAGGCGACGTCATGAATTTCGAACACGTTCTAACATCATTTTTCTGTTTTTCAGTCATTTACCGATTTGTTTAGAGCTAAATGAACCGTGAAATTGAAAATCACTACGAAATGGAACTCTGAAAATGTTGAAACCTGGCATGGTATCATCATTTCACCCCATAGCATGTGCGAAAGAGTAAGAGGGTCACGGCAAAACTAGACGCATTTCATGTACAAACTGGACAATCTCTTTAGGAGTATCAGGTTTCGGACGAGAACTCATCTGTTACACGGGCACTTCAATTTTCTAAACTTATTTGAAATCCACTTCTTGTGTTCAGTATGCAGCATTCAAAGCGACGTCATGAATTTCCAACACGTTCTGACATCATTTTCTGTTTTTCAGTCATTTACCGATTTGTTTAGAGAGCTAAATGACCGTGAAATTGAAAATCACTACAAAATGAACTCTAAAAATGTTGAAACTTGGCATGGATTCATCAATTTCACCCGCATAGCATGTGCGAAGAGTAGAGAGGGTCACGGCAAAAACTGGACGCACTTCGTGTACATACTGGACAATCTCTTTCGGAGTATCAGGTTTCGGACGAGAACTCATCTGTTACACGAGCACTTCAATGTTTTTAAACTTAATTTGAAATCTGACTTCTTTTGCGTTCAGTATGCAGCATTCAAAGCGAACGTCATCAATTTCCAACATGTTCTGACATCATTTGTTGTTTTCAGTCATTTACCGATTTGTTTAGAGAGCTAAATGCGTGGAAATTGAAATCACTACAAAATGAAGTCTTAAAATGTTGAAACTTGGCATGGTATTCATTCATTTCACCCGCATAGCATGTGCGAAGAGTAGAGAGGGTCACGGCAAAAACTGGACGCACTTCTGTGTACAAACTGGACAATCTCTTTTGGAGTATCACAGGTTTCGACGAGAACTCATCTGTTACACGGGCACTTCAATGTGTTTTTTAAACTTATTGAACTCCAGACTTTTTTTGCATTCAGTATTGCAGACATTCAAAGTGACATCATCAATTTCCAACAATGTTCTGACATCATTTGTTGTTTTTCAGTCATTTACTGATTTGTTTTAGAGAGCTAAATGACCGTGAAATGAAAATCACTACAAAATTAAGTCTGAAAATGTTGAAACTTGGCATGCTATCATCAGTTTCACCCACATAAGCATGTGCGAAAGAGTAGAGAGGGTCACGCAAAAACTGGGATGCACTTCGTGTATAAACTGGACAAATCTCTTTCGAGTATCAGGGTTCGACGAGAACTCATCTGTTACACGGGCACTTCAATGTTTTTTTAAACTTATTTGAACTCCAGACTTTTTTGCGTTTTAGTATGCGATTCAAAAGAAACGTCATCAATTTCCAACACGTTCTGACATCATTTGCTGTTTTTCAGTCATTTACCGATTTGTTTAGAGAGCTAAATGACCGTGAATGAAAATCACTACAAAATGAACTCTGAAAATGTTGAAACTTGGCATGGTATCATCATTTCACCCGCATAGCATGTGCGAAAGAGTAGAGAGGGTCACAGCAAAAACTGGAGGCACTTCGTGTACAAACTGGACAATCACTTTCGGAGTATGAGGGTTTCGGACGAGAACTCATCTGTTACACGGGCACTTCAATGTTTTAAACTTATTTGAAATCTGACTTCTTGTGTTCAGTATGCAGACATTCAAAGCGACGTCATCAATTTCCAACACGTTCTGACATCATTTTGCTGTTTTCAGTCATTTACCGATTTGTTTAGAGAGCTAAATGACCGTGAAATTGAAAATCACTACAAAATGAACTCTGAAAATGTTGAAACTTGGCATGCTATCATCGTTTTACCCGCATAGCATGTGCGAAAGAGTAGAGAGGGCCACGGCAAAAACTGGACGCACTTCGTGTACAAACTGACAATCTCTTTCGGAGTATCAGGGTTTCGGACGAGAACTCATCTGTTACACGGGCACTTCAATGTTTTTTAAACTTATTTGAATCCAGACTTCTTTTGCATTCAGTATGCAGCATTCAAAGCGACGTCATCAATTTCCAACACGTTCTGACATCATTTGTTGTTTTTCAGTCATTTACCGATTTGTTTAGAGAGCTAAATGACCGTGAAAAAATGAAAATCACTAGAAAGTGAACTCTGATAATTTTGAAACTTGGCATGGTATCATCATTTCACCCGCATAGCATGTGCGAAAGAGTAGAGAGGGTCACGGCAAAAACTAGACGCACTTCGTGTACAAACTGAACAATCACTTTCGGAGTATCAGGGTTTAGACGAGAACTCATCTGTTACACGGGCACTTCAATGTTTTTTAAACTTATTTGAACTCCAGACTTTTTTTGCGTTCAGTATGCAGCATTCAAAGCGACGTCATCAATTTTCCAACATGTTCTGACATCATTTGTTGTTTTTCAGTCATTTACCGATTTGTTTAGAGAGCTAAATGACCGTGAAATTGAAAAATCACTACAAAATGAAGTCTGAAAATGTTGAAACTTGGCATGGTATCATCATTTCACCCGCATAGCATGTGCGAAAGAGCAAGAGAGGGTCACGGCAAAAACTGGATGCACTTCGTGTACAAACTGGACAATCTTTTTCGGAGTATCAGGGTTTCGGACGAGAACTCATCTGTTACACGGCACTTCAATGTTTTTTAAACTTATTTGAACTCCAGACTTCTTTGCGTTTAGTATGCAGCATTCAAAGCGAAAGTCATCAATTTCCAACACGTTCTGAAACATTCATTTGCTGTTTTCAGTCATTTACCGATTTGTTTAGAGAGCTAAATGACCGTGAAATTGAAAATCACTACAAAATGAACTCTGAAAATGTTGAAACTTGGCATGGTATCATCATTTCACCCGCATAGCATGTGCGAAAGAGTAGAGAGGGTCACGGCAAAAACTGGACGCACTTCGTGTACAAACTGGACAATCACTTTCGGAGTATCAGGGTTTCGGACGAGAACTCATCTGTTACACGGGCACTTCAATGTTTTTTAAACTTATTTGAACCTAGACTTTTTGCATTCAGTATGCAGCATTCAAAGCAACGTCATCAATTTCCAACATGTTCTGACATCATTTGTTGTTTTTTCAGTCATTTACCGATTTGTTTAGAGAGCTAAATGACCGTGAAATTGAAAATCACTACAAAATGAAGTCTGAAAATGTTGAAACTTGGCATTGCTATCATCATTTCACCCGCATAGCATGTGCGAAAGAGTAGAGAGGGTCACGAAAAAACTGGACGCACTTCGTGTACAAACTGGACAATCTCTTTCGGAGTATCAGGGTTTTCAGACGAGAACTCATCTGTTACACGGGCACTTCAATGTTTTTTAAACTTATTTGAACTCCAGACTTTTTTGTGTTCAGTATGCAGCATTCAAGCGACGTCATCAATTTCCGACAGTTCTGACATCATTTGCTGTTTTTCAGTCATTTACCGATTTGTTTAGAGAGCTAAATGACGTGATATTGAAAATCACTACAAAATGAACTCTGAAAATGTTGAAACTTGGCATGGTATCATCATTTCACCCTCATAGCATGTGCGAAAGAGTAGAGAGGGTCACGGCAAAAACTGGACGCACTTCGTGTACAACTGGACAATCTCTTCGGAGTATCAGGGTTTCGGACGAGAACTCATCTGTTACACGGGCACTTCAATGTTTTCTAAACTTATTTGAAATCTGACTTCCTGTGTTCAGTATGCAGCATTCAAAGCGCGTCATCAATTTCCAACACGTTCTGACATCATTTGCTATTTTCAGTCATTTACCGATTTGTTTAGAGAGCTAAATGACCGTGAAATTGAAAATCACTACAAAATGAACTCTGAAAATGTTGAAACTTGGCATGGTATCATCATTTCACCCGCATAGCATGTACGAAAGAGTAGAGAGGGTCACGGTAAAAATTGGATGCACTTCGTGTACATACTGGACAATCTCTTCGGAGTATCAGGGTTTCAGACGAGAACTTATCTGTTACACGGGCACTTCAATGTTTTTTAAACTTATTTGAAATCCCGACTTCTTTTGCGTTCAGTATGCAACATACAAAGCGACGTCATCAATTTCCAACACGTTCTAACATCATTTGTTGTTTTTCAGTCATTTATCGATTTTTTTAGAGAGCTAAATGACCATGAAATTGAAAATCACTACAAAATGAACTCTGAAAATGTTGAAACTTGCCATGGTATCATCATTTCACCCGCATAGCATGTGCGAAAGAGTAGAGAGGGTTAAGAAGAAACTAAATACAGAAAAAAAAACTACTCAGAAATAAATAGAAGAAAATAAAAAAAGGAGAAAAGAAAAAAACTATATAAAAAAATTACTCAAAAATAAATAATGCAGAAAAAAACTACTCAGAAATAAGTAGAAGAAAATAAATAAAGTAGAAACAACTACTCAGAAATAAATATAAGAAAATAAATAAAGCAGAAAAGAAAAAACTATATAAAAAATTACTCAAAAATAAATCGAAGAAAATAAATAATGCAGAAAAGAAAAAAAACTATATAAAAAATCAGTCAAAAATAAATAGAAGAAAATAAATAATGCAGAAAAGAAAAAAACTATAAAAAAATTGTTGGGGCGCTGCCCATTGGGCCTGCCAGACCTAGGGTGTGCAAATTCAGGCTAGAAGGTCCGGCAAACTCACAGGGCAGTGCGCCATAGTTAGGCCCAGAAGCCTGCTATATAGAGGAGTTCGAAGGAGCAACCGTGACTGGGTTTATAAACCAGTGCGGCTGCCCTTCGCTCGGCGAGGTGGGACTAAAACATTGTGCACCGCGGGTGGCAGCACAACCCCTTTGCATCGGTTCATGGGGAAAGAGTAGAGAGGGTCATGGCAAAAACTGGACGCACTTCGTGTACAAACTGGACAATCTCTTTCGGATTATCAGGGTTTCGGACGAGAAACTTCATCTGTTACACGGGCACTTTAATGTTTTTTAAACTTATTTGAACTCCAGACTTTTTGCGTTCATTATGCAGCATTCAAAATTTAAAATGTTGAAACTTGGCATGGTATCATCATTTCACCCTCATAGCATGTGCGAAAGAGTAAAGAGGGCCACGGCAAAAACTGAACGCACTTCGTGTACAAACTGGACAATCTCTTTCGGAGTATCAAGGTTTCGGACGAGAACTCATCTGTTACACGGGCACTTCAATGTTTTTAAACTTATTTTGAAATCTCGACTTCTTGTGTTCACTATGCAGCATTCAAAGCGACGTCATCAATTTCCAACATGTTCTGACGTCATTTGCTGTTTTTCAGTCATTTACCGATTTGTTTAGAGAGCTAAATGACCGTGAAATTGAAAATCACTACAAAATGAACTCTGAAAATGTTGAAACTTGGCATGGTATCATCATTTCACCCGCATAGCATGTGCGAAAGAGTAGAGAGGGTCACGCAAAAACTGGACGCACTTCGTGTACATACTGGACAATCTCTTTCGGAGTATCAGGGTTTCGGACCAGAACTCATCTATTACACGGGCACTTCAATGGTTTTTAAACTTATTTGGACTCCAGACTTTTATTGAGTTCAGTATGCAGCATTCAAAGCGACCTCATCGATTTCCAACACGTTCTAACATCATTTGTTGTTTTCCAGTCATTTACCGATTTGTTTAGAGAGCTAAATAACCGTGAAATGGAAAATCACTACAAAATGAAGTCTGAAAATGTTGAAACTTGGCATGGTATCATCATTTCACCCGCATAGCATGTGTGAAAGAGTAGAGAGGGTCACGGCAAAAACTGGACGCACTCCGTGTACAAACTGGACAATCTCTTTCGGAGTATCAGGGTTTCGGACGAGAACTCATCTGTTACACGGGCACTTCAATGTTTTTAAAACTTATTTGAACTCCAGACTTTTTTGCGTTCAGTATGCAACATTCAAAGCGACGTCATCAATTTCCAACACGTTCGGACATCATTTGTTGTTTTTCAGTCATTTACCGATTTGTTTAGAGAGCTAAATGACCGTGAAACTGAAAATCACTACAAGATGAAGTCTGAAAATGTTGAAACTTGGCATGGTATCATCATTTCACCCGCATAGCATGTGCGAGAGAGTAGAGAGGGTCACGGCAAAAACTGGATGCACTTCGTGTACAAACTGGACAATCTCTTTCGGAGTATCAGGGTTTCAGACGAGAACTTATCTGTTACACGGGCCCTTCAATGTTTTTTAAACTTATTTGAACTCCAGACTTTTTTTTGCATTCAATATGCAGCATTCAAAGCGACGTCATCAATTTCCAACATGTTCTGACATCATTTGTTGTTCTTCAGTCATTTACCGATTTGTTTAGAGAGCTAAATGACCGTGAAATTGAAAATCACTACAAAATGAAGTCTGAAAATGTTGAAACTTGGCATGGTATCATCATTTCACCCGCATAGCATGTGCGAAAGAGTAGAGAGGGTCACAGCAAAAACTGGACACACTTCATGTACAAACTGGACAATCTCTTCCGGAGTATCAGGGTTTCGGACGAGAACTCATCTGTTACACGGGCACTTCAATGTTTTTTAAACTTATTTGAACTCCAGACTTTTTTGTGTTCAGTATGCAGCATTCAAAGCGATGTCATCAATTTCCAACACGTTCTGACATCATTTGTTGTTTTTCAGTCATTACCGATTTGTTTAGAGAGCTAAATGACCGTGAAATTGAAAATCACTACAAAATGAACTCTGAAAATGTTGAAACTTGCCATGGTATCATCATTTCACCCGCATAGCATGTGCGAAAGAGTAGAGAGGGTCACAAAAGAAACTAAATACAGAAAAAACTACTCAGAAATAAATAGAAAGAAAATAAATAAAGCAGAAAAGAAAAAACTATATAAAAAATTTACTCAAAAATAAAAATGCAGAAAAAAACTACTCAGAAATAATAGAAGAAAATAAATAAAGTAGAAAAAACTACTCAGAAATAAATAGAAGAAAATAAATAAAGCAGAAAAGAAAAAACTATATAAAAAATTACTCAAAAATAAATAGAAGAAAATAAATAATGCAGAAAAGAAAAAAAACTATATAAAAAATACTCAAAAATAAATAGAAGAAAATAAATAATCAGAAAAAGAAAAAACTATAAAAAAATTGTTGGGGCGCTGCCCAGTGGGCCTGTCCAGACCTAGGGTGTGCAAATTCAGGCTAGAAGGTCCGGCAGACTCACAGGGCAGGCGCCATAGTTAGGCCCAGAAGCTTGCTATATAGAGGAGTTCGAAGGAGCAGCCGCGACTGGGTTTATAAACCAGTGCGGCTGCCCTTCGCTCGGCGAGGTGGGACTAAACATTGTGCACCATCGGTGGCAGCGCACAACCTTAGTACCGGTTGGTGGCTCCAACCGGTACTAATGAGTGGGCCTTTAGTACCGGTTGGAGCCACAAACCGGTACTAAAGGGGTCCGCTTCCCGCCGCTTGACCTGTCCAAAATAGGCCTTTAGTACCAGTTGGTGGCTCCAACCGGTACTAAAGGTCCCTCCTATATATATGGCACTTACGAAAAATTCAGTTTTCATCCGCCGCCCGTCTTCTATCCAACGAAATCGCCCGATATCTCGTCGCCACCGCCGGCCGTCGCCCATCGCGCGCCGCCCTCACCGCCCCCGCCGCCCGTCGTCGCCGTCCCCGCCGCGCGCTGTCGTCCCCGCCGCGCGCCATACGTCGTCCCTGCCGCGCGCCGTCGTCCCCATTGCCCCCGCCGCCGCCCCGTACTACGTCGCCGTCTCGATCGCGTCGTCGCCCCCGCCGCCCGTCGTCACCGTCCCCGTCACGTCGCCGTCTCGCGCCGCTGCCCGTAGGCTGTTGCCCAACGCTCGTACACACACACATACACACACATACACACACACACACAAACACACATATTTTTTTACTTATTTTATTTTTTCTATTGTTTAGATTAATGTTAGATGAATTACATAGATAAGAATGTTAATTAATGTTAGATGAATCATATAGAAAAGTTGTTAAATAGTAATGCCAATTGTTAGATGAATTAGCTAAATATTAATTAGGTATATATATATGAGATTTGAACTAGTTGAATTAATATAACTAGTTTATTTTTAGTAAACAATTAATAGAACTAGTTTATTTTTAGTAAGAAAATTTAGGTATATGAGATTATTTGAACTAGTTGAATTAATATAACTCGTTTATTTTTAGTAAATGCTTAGCTGAACTTGTTCAATTAATAGAACTAGTTTATTTTTAGTAAGAAAATTTAGGTATATGAGATTTGATGATCTAATTAAAATATTACTATATAGAACTACCTACTTTATATATTTTAGTAAGAAAATTAATAGAACTAGTTTATTTTTAGTAAATTCTTAGTTGAATTTGTTGAATTAATAGAACTAGTTTATTTTTAGTAAGAAAATTTAGGTATATGAGATTTGATGATCTAATCAAAATATTACTATATAGAACTACCTACTTTATTGTATAGAGATTTGATCATCTAATTAACATTTTACTACATAGAACTAGTTACCTTATATTTTTTAGTAAATTCTTAGTTTAATTAATAGAACTAATTTATTTTTAGTAAGAAAATTTAGGTATATGAGATTTGATGATCTAATCAAAATATTACTATATAGAACTACCTACTTTATTATATAGAGATTTGATCATCTAATTAACATTTTACTATATAGAACTAGCTACCTTATATTTTTAGTAAATTCTTAGTTGGATTAATAGAACTAGTTTATTTTTAGTAAGAAAATTTAGGTATATTTGATTTGACGATCTAATCAAAATATTACTATATAGAATTACCTATTTTATTATATAGAGATTTGATCATCTAATTAACATTTTACTATATAGAACTAGCTACCTTATTTTTAGTAATAAAATTAATAGAACTAGTTTAGTTGAATTAATTAGTTGAACTAGTTAGTTGAATTAGTTGAGCTACTTTATTTAGGTATATTTTTTGTAAGTGCTTAATTGAATTAGTTGAATTAATATAACTAATAAGTGTTTAATGTTTCACCTATGAACATAGGAATGTCGTCTGACGTTGAACACGGTTTCATTATGTGCGAATACTGCGAAGACCAGCGCAGCCTGTGCGGCAGAAATTTTCTAGTTGATGATAGGCGCTTCAGCATCAAGCTGGATGAGAACTTTGAAGTGGATACAGTAAGTCACAACGACAAGTCTTTTTCGTAATTAAGCATGACTTATGCTTCATTTGCTTCAACTTTTAATTTTAATTTTTCACTATTCTACTAGCGTATCCCCTGCCATGCAAGAATTTTTGTCTTGGATAAGATAGGTTTCAGTCCTAACGAAACTATGGAGGTAAAAAGAGTTTACTTGAAGACCGAGCATGGTTATACCTTCAACGTCAAATTATACAATGCAGACATATACACCTATATTGAATGCAAAACTTGGCAAGCACTATGCAAGGCTTATGCATTTGAGCCTGATATGGTTATCACCTTTGATATTCGTCCGGAAGATGATATTGAAGGTAATATAGACATCTAGGCCGATGTGCAGACGCCTCCAGTTCTACCATTATGTGAGTTTCTCAGCCATATTTATGTCTTTGATATTGTTTATTCAAAAATAGTTGACAAGTAATTTTTATTGACAGCTTATTTCCAATCAAGCAAACATGTCCGGCGCTTGGTAGACAGGACCGTCCACTGTCCCGGGGCTGAACTAAACTGCGAGGAGACAAGTCATTACGTTTCATGGCTTGAGGATCTTGCTGCTGTCAAGATAATTTTTTTTCCTGCACTTAGAAATGTTAGTACTCAAAATGTGCGACCAATAGTGTTCGTACTGAACTACAGTCACATATATTTAGGAAAGATGGTAAGATTTCTACTATTTCTCCTCAGTGCATCTTTTGCATACATTATTTTTTAAGCTAAACTTCATTTTGCTAAGTATGTTACTATACGATGTTCTTCAACAGGGACTCCCGATGAATGTTGTGCCTGATTGGATCGAGACTAAAGGTACCATGAATATTGTTTTCTTACGGCCAAGATATCCTACAATGCACTTTAGTGCATTCAGGATTTCTAATAGCGAGGAATGCTTAATAGTAAAAGACTGGAGCAAAATTGTGAACGATCGCAGAGAAGTACTAGGGGGCAGCAATCAGAAGCGCAACCCACGATTAGGAGACAGGTTCATTTGCATGCTCCAATATGATGAATCAGGAAAGCTATACATGTTCTATGCTATTTTACCTGAGAGAGAGCAGCAGGAGTGATTAGCTAGCTAGTTCATGCTCTTAGTACTTGTCCTCTCATGTCCGTGTTCTTCGTCCTGAACTTAATCTCAAAGTGTGATTTGCTTTTGTGGTGTTATGAACGCTTATAATATCATTACCATGTTGAACTCGATGATATATTTGCTTCTGGTACAAGTGAATGTTTCTTCTTTAAGCTAGTGTTGGTGGTGATTAGATAGCAGTAATGACTATATGATGATTAAGTCGCGGTAATGAGACGACTATATATGATGATTTTTAGCTAGCTATGAAAACTGTTGTTGGTGATGATATATATGATGCAAGAGTTTTTATATTAATATGATGATGATGATGATGATGATGAGTTATTATATCATTTATGAAAGAAACTGCAGATTAGTTTCAACCGGATGGATTCTAGCTAGGTGATCAAGTATATGCCATATCCATATTACCTCGATCACTTAATTAGGTGATCAAGTATAATATGGATATGGCATATACTTGATGACTTAGCTAGGATCCACATGCATCCAGTCAAACTAATCTGCGGTACTTTCACCTAATAATTTAACAACTCATTATAATGTAAAACAATCACTAAATTAAATTGAAAACACAAAATTAAAGTAAAAATAAAAAATAAAACCAAAACACACCCAAACATTTAGTACCGGTTGGTGTTACGAACCGGTACTAATGTCCTACACGCCCCCGGAGCTGGCTCGTGCCACGTGGTTGCCCTTTAGCGCCGGTTCGTGCGGAACCGGTACTAAAGGGGGGGGACCTTTAGTCCCCACACTTTAGTGCCGGTTACCGAACCGGCACTAAAGGTCCTTACGAACCGGTGCTATAGCTCGGTTCTGCACTAGTGATAGTGGAAGCTGCGCATGCATGCATAACTCATCAATTACATTACTATAACCTCACTCGAGTAATAAGGGAAACCGAATATGCACAAGACAGTAGCACTCACTTGAAGTTGTAAGGAAAGAGTATTTTATCTTTGTTTTGATTTATTATCAATGATTTGAGCAAGCTGGCCTCAGCATCATCGGCGTTCTTTTTAACCTGAAATTCATCTATAAGATTTGTGTTAATGAACCCAATATCATACATTTCTACTTTTCTGCACTCGATGATCTTCAATCTGCATAATATAGTGAGGATAATCATATATACATGCAATGAAAGAGCTGAGCTATATATAGAGACTTAATGGCAGAAGTAGTACTTACAGACAGTAGCAAGTGACTGTTAATTTATCAAGGGCCTTTTGATTGAACCACTGGAAGAACTCCTCAAATGGAACAGTCAACAAATCAATTCCAACGAGGTCGTGCTCCTCTTTAACTCTCAGATACAAAGTATTCGTCCCCCCAGACTCTCTGCAGGTTTTCATGTACCAATCATGGAATCTTTGCATCATCGTTGTTAGAGATTTTTCATCTTTGACAAGAGGCTTCCCGTAATGGTATTGGTGTTCTTCCACCTCCAAGAAATCATAATGTAAATCGTCGGGCAGGTAATCTCCAAGATTGCTATAACCGGGCACCATCCTCGGATCATTAGCGACGATATCACTAGACACCTTGAGTGGGGGGCACGATTGGTCCGCTTGTTCGCTGAGCTGGGCAATTTTTTTCCCAACTCGTCATTCTTCTAACCTTCGATCACTGATAGTATTTCCCGACCGCTCCGCTTCGATATATACCTTTGCAGTAATGCGCTCATAGTTATTTTTCAGCGGAGACTTTGGTGGTTTCCTCAGGGCATCGATAGTGCGCTTTGATTTCACCGGGTCTACCTTCTCCTCCGGAGGTGGATGTCTCTTTGCTTTCACCCCTTCAAAGAAGTCCTTCACTTCTTTTTCCACGATCTTCGCGTTTTCTTCCACGGTCCTCTCGTATGGTAACTTCTCTAGAGGCTTGAGAGGTGGACCGAATCTGTATTGCCTCCCGCCTCTGGCTGTACTACTAGACGCCGGAGCAGACGGAGCGACTGCGCTGTCTTCTTTCGTGCTTGCTTACAAGGCGGAGGAGAAGGACTACGACGCACCGGAGCAGCCGGGGCAGCGGCGGGTCTCTCTCACCCTTGCCGGCGAGGCGGAGAAGGAGGAGGCTGGTGGCTTCTCAGGCGCGCCGGCGCAGGCGGAGAAGGAGGCGGAGTGCCGCCACGCACCGAAGAAGAAGGCTAAGTGCCCTGATCACTCGCCGAAGGAGGAGGCGGAGTGCCCTGACTCACCGGAGGAGGAGTGCTACGTCTTGAGCTTGCGTTGGTTTTCCCCGAAGAGGAAGGGATGATGCAGCAGAGTAACGTAAGTATTTCCCTCAGTTTTTGAGAACCAAGGTATCAATCCAGTAGGAGGCCACGCGCAAGTCCCTCGTACCTACACAACACAAAGAGCTCAACACAACCAACGCGATTAGGGGTTGTCAATCCCTTCACGGTCACTTACGAAAGTGAGATCCAATAGATAATATTTTTGGTATTTTTGATATAAAGATGCAAAGTGAAAAGTAAAAGGCAAAGTAAAAACAAAACAAGATTAAAGTGATGGAGATTGATATGATGAGAATAGACCCGGGGGCCATAGGTTTCACTAGTGGCTTCTCTCGAGAGCATAAGTTTTCTATGGTGGGTGAACAAATTACTGTTGAGCAATTGACAGAATTGAGCATAGTTACGAGAATATCTAGGCATGATCATGTATATAGGCATCACGTCCGTGACAAGTAGATTGAAACGATTCTGCATCTACTACTATTACTCCACTCATTAAGTTAAAAACAGAGTAACGCTTTAAGCAAGATGACATGATGTAGAGAGATAAATTCATGCAATATGAAATAAACCCCATCTTGTTATCCTCGATGGCAACGAAACAATACGTGTCTTGCTGCCCCTTCTGTCACTGGGAAAGAACACCGCAAGATCGAACCCAAAGCTAAGCACTTCTCCCATGGCAAGAACTACCAATCTAGTTGGCCAAACCAAATGGATAATTTGAAGAGACTTGCAAAGATAACCAATCATACATAAAAGAATTCAGAGAAGATTCAAATATTGTTCATAGATAAACTTGATCATAAACCCAGAATTCATCGGTCTCAACAAACACACCGCAAAAGAAGAAGATTACATCGAATAGATCTCCACAAGAGAGGGGGAGAACATTGTATTGAGATCCAAAAAGAGAGAAGAAGCCATCTAGCTACTAACTATGGACCCGAAGGTCTGAGGTAAACTACTCACACTTCATCGGAGAGGCTAGGATGATGTAGAAGCCCTCCGTGATGACGGCCCTCTTCCGGCGGAGCTCCGGAACAGGCCCCAAGATGGGATCTCGTGGATACAGAAAGTTGCGGCGGTGGAATTAGGTTTTTTGCTCCTATTCTGATTGTTTGGGGGTACGTGTGTATATATAGGAGGAAGAAGTACGCTGGAGGAGCAATGAGGGGCCCACGAGGCACGGGGGCACGCCCCGGGGGGGGGGGGCACCCTCGTGACCGCCTCTTTTGTTCCGTGGAGCAGGGTCCAAGTCTCCTGGATCACGTTCGGTGAGAAAATCACGTTCCCGAAGATTTTATTCCGTTTGGACTCCGTCTGATATTCTGTTTCTTCGAAACACTGAAATAGGCAAAAAACAGCAATTTTGGGCTGGGCCTCCGGTTAATAGGTTAGTCCCAAAAATAATATAAAAGTGGAAAATAAAGCCCAATATAGTCCAAAAGAGTAGATAATATAGCATGGAGCAATCAAAAATTATAGATACGTTGGAGACGTATCAGGCATCCCCAAGCTTAATTCCTGCTCGTCCTTGAGTAGGTAAATGATAAAAAGAGAATTTTTGATGCGGAGTGCTACTTGGCATAATTTCAATGCAAAATTTCTTAATTGTGGTATGGATATTCAGATTAGAAAGATTCAAGACAAAAGTTCATATTGACATAAAGAATAATAACACTTCAATCATACTAATAAAGTAATTATGTCTTCTCAAAATAACATGGCCAAAGAAAGTTATCCCTACAAAATCATATAGTCTGGCTATGCTCTATCTTCCCCATACAAAGTATTTAAATCATGCACAACCCTGATGCCAAGCCAAGCAACTGTTTCATACTCTAACTTTTTCAAAACTTTTTCAATCTTCACGCAATACATGAGCGTGAGCCATGGACATAGCACTATGTGGAATAGAAGCGTGGTTGTGGAGAAGACAAAAAGAGGGGAAGATAGTCTCACATCAACTAGGCGTATCAACGGGCTATGGAGAGGCCCATCAATAGATATCAATGTGAGTGAGTAGGGATTGCCATGCAACGGATGCACTAGAGCTATAAGTATATGAGAGCTCATCAAAAGAAACTAAGTGGGTGTGCATCCAACTCGCTTGCTCACGAAGACCTAGGGCAATTTGAGGAAGCCCACCATTGGAATATACAAGCCAAGTTCTATAATGAAAAATTCCCACTAGTATATGAAAGTGACATAACAAGAGACTCTCTATCATGAAGATCATGGTGCTACTTTGAAGCACAAGTGTGGTAAAAGGATGGTAACATTGTGCCTTCTCTCTCTTTTTCTCTCATTTTTTTATTTGGGCCTTTTCTCTTCTTTTTTTATGGCCTCTTTTTTTTGTCCGGAGTCTCATCCCGACTTATGGGGGAATCATAGTCTCCATCATCCTTTCCTCACTTGGGACAATGCTCTAGAAAATGATGATCATCACACTTTTATTTTTTTTACAACTCAACAATTACAACTCGATACTTAGAACAAATATGACTCTATATGAATGCCTCTGGCGGTGTACCGGGATATGCAATGAATCAAGAGTGACATGTATGAAAGAATTATGAATGGTGGCTTTGCCACAAATACGATGTCAACTACATGATCATGCTAGCAATATGACAATGATGGAGCGTGCCATAATAAACGGAACGGTGGAAAGTTGCATGGCAATATATCTAGGAATGGCTATGGAAATGCCATGATAGGTAGGTAAGTTGGCTGTTTTGAGGAAGGTATATGGTGGGTGTATGATACCGGCGAAAGGTGCGCGGTATTAGAGAGGCTAGCAATGGTGGAAGGATGGGAAAAAGTGCATATAATCCATGGACTCAACATTAGTCATAAAGAACTCATATACTTATTGCAAAAATCTAGAAGTTATCAAAGCAAAGTATTACGCGCATGCTCCTAGGGGGATAGATTGGTAGGAAAAGACCATCGCTCATCCCCGACCGCCACTCATAAGGAAGACAATCAATAAATAAACTATGCTCCGACTTCATCACATAACGGTTCACCATACGTGCATGCTACAAGAATCACAAACTTTAACACAAGTATTCTTTAAATTCACAACTACTAAACTAGAATAACTCTAATATTATCACCTCCATATCTCAAAACAATTATCATGCTTCAATCTTCTCTTAGTATTCAACGCACTCAAAAGAAAATTTCACATATCTTGAACACCAAACATATTTATATTAAGCAAATTACCATGCTAACAAGACTCTCAAAATAATTTAAGTGAGACATGGGAGATCAATAGTTTTGTTAAAACAAACCACCACCGTGCTCTAAAAGATCTAAGTGAAGCACATAGAGCAAAATTATAACGCTCAAAGATATAAGTGAAGTGCATAGAGCAAAACTACATAGCTCAAAAGATTTAAGTGAAGCACATAGAGTATTCTATCAGATTTCAATTCAAGTATGGCTCTCTCAAAAGGTGTGTATAGAAAGGATGCTTGTGTCAAACTAACAAACAAATACACAAATAATACAAGACGATCCAAGCAAAACACATATCATGTTGGTGAATAAAAATATAGCTCCAAGTAAATTACCGATGGAAGTGGACGAAAGAGGGGATGCCTTCCGGGGCATCCCCAAGCTTTGACTTTTTGGTGTCCTTGGATTATCTTGGGGGTGCCATGGGCATCCCCAAGCTT